>NC_058084.1:302111639-302414139 GCF_014858855.1 Bufo gargarizans
CCCAGTAACCACAGGTAAGCAATAATTAAATGCAACATGCAAGGAAACAGGACTCACTAGGTGTTGTCACACCATGCATGCAAAATAGCTTGGCAAGAGATGTCCACTATGTGAGATGCTCAATCAGACCATGACTCAAATTTGCTGTGATAAAATATTCAATAAAAGGTTAGAAATAGAGCTTACTCAAGTGATCCAGATACTGTAGGATTTTAGAGGATAATTCACCTAACATGTATGAGGGAGAAAGAAATCCTAGGAAGCTAAAACTGCATTCCAGCAAGGTCCTCCATGCTATACTGTAACACTCTATATTTTTGCAGTACTAACATGGGTTTAACAGCGTGGTCAGAAGAGAACTTTATTCATTTAACAAAGACTCATTATTCATCATTGGTGTCTATAAGGGGCCCATTGCAGAACTTGGAAGTGAGCCATAACATTTTGACCACCAACAACAAGGTAACATTTAAAACCTTTCCTTTGGGGAGAGCAAATTGCCTTAAAGTGATATAGGAGTTTTATCTCTTTGCGCTGACTTCTACAGATGGACAATATTTTGTACTTAATTTGCAGTGGCATAGTACTGATAAAATGAAAAAGTCTAAAATTCTTTACATTTTTTTTTCTACCAATGTTGTATGTATAAAAATACTCCTTTCTAATGGAAGTGTCCCTTTAGCATCAATGACGCCCAAGGAAAAAAGGTACATTTACTTTTGAAGAAGCCTTAGAGGTTTGGGAAAGTTAGTGATCATCATGTTACTACTAATGGAAAAATAAATCTGAATTCACTTTCTTCATTTACTGTGCAGAATGGCCATATTCAAAAGATCATCTTCCTCTGTACATGTCATTTCTATATATATTTAATGTCCTAAAATCTTCATGGATTTGAGGATAATTTTTAGAGATTCTCTAGTGACTGGTACAGTGCCAAGTGACTGTCATAAGCAAATGTGGTGCCCATATTCAAAAAGGGCTCTAGGTCTTTCCCAAGTAATTATAGACCAGTCAGCTTAACCTCTGTTGTGGGAAAAATGTTTGAAGGACTCTTAAGGGAATATCTACAGGAGTATGTGACTGCAAATAATATCATAACTGGGTTTATCAAGGACAGAAGTGTTGTAGAAATATTAATAGTTGTAATCTGCTCTCCAATATCTTTGTGTAAGGAAATGTAAACCCCCTTTCCCTCAGCCGCAGTCAGACCCAGACCCAGGTGTTACCATCTTGAATTCTGAGCAACTCCTCTCCTTCCTGCCCAGTCTGTTTCTTTTATTTACTCACAAAAGGTGTAAAAGGGCTTGCCCAAGACAAGGATACAGGAAGTAATGACATACAGGAATTGATGACATGTCAAAAGACAGGGAAGGGCATTAATGTGGCTGGACAGACAATGCACACACCCCATCCCTGTATAAGGAAGGATGAGACATGTCCATTGTCTGACCAGCCAGGTGGCCTCCCATCCCCCATCACCTGTCAGCATGGACCTCATTCAATACTGCTCAAAACGACCAGTATCTAGTGAAGATCATTCTACTGGTTCTTATAGGTTTGAGATTTGTGAGACATTGCTACGGTTATTGTTAGTATACGGTACGAGTATACCGACAAGGCAGATATGCATGTCTTAAAAGCAGATATGTATCCAGAAAGGGATAGCGAAGCCGCAGCAGAGGTATAATATGTATCTCTCGTTATGCAGACTTCACTTCTCTAATGTGTATAGACATTTGAAGGGAAGAAGCCCAGTGCATTGCACTTAGTGCTCACAAACCGGCAAACGCCCCCCTACACACTGAGAACACGTCTGCAAGCCCATGAGAAGGTTTTCATACTGACGGTTTTACCACTGGTCCCGATTCAACCCAAGTACCCTCTACTAGAGTGTTCTTTGTCCAAATCCGACACCGGGAGACAGATGACAATCTATAAAAACACACACATCCTATGATAAAATATCTGCATAATAAAATTTATACAACAGAAGTTATCAGACTATCCAGATTAGTTTTTTTATAAGTAGATGAGTAGAAGCCTGGACAGAGGGGTGGCTGTGTATGTAGTGTTCTTGGCTTTTGCAAAGGCATTTGATACTGTCCCTCATAGACATTTATTAGGTAAAATAAGGTCTTTGGTTTAGACATTATAGTTTGTAATCGTATTGAAAACCGGCCGAAGGACTGTGTCCAGAGAGTTGTGGTCCATGATTGCTATTCTGAATGTTCCCCGGTTATGTGGTATACCCCAAGATTTAGTACTGGGTCCCCTATTATTTTACTTATTTATTAATGATATAGAGGGTGGTATTAAATGCACTGTTTCTATTTTTGCAGATGACACAAGCTATGTAGTACTGTGAAGTCTATATAAGGCTACTTTCACACTTGCGTTTTGGGCGGATCCGTCATGGATCTGTAAAAACTGATCAGTTACAATAATACAACTGCATGCATCCGTCATGAACGGATCCGGTTGTATTATCTGTAACATAGCCAAGACTGATCCTTCATTAACACCATTGAAAGTCAATGGGAGACGGATCAGTTTTCTATTGTGCCAGATTGTGTCAGTGAAAACGGATCGGTCTCTATTGACTTACATTGTGTGGCGGGACGGATCCGTTTTGGCCTTAGGCTACTTTCACACTGGCATTTTGGCTTTCCGTTTGTGAGATCCGTTCAGGGCTCTCAAAAGCGGTCCAAAACTGATCAGTTTTGCCCTAATGCATTCTGAATGGAAAAGGATCCGCTCAGAATGCATCAGTTCAGTCTCCATTCCGCTTTGGAGACGGACAGCAAAACGCTGCTTGCAGCGTTTTGGTGTCCGTCTGATGAAACTGAGATAAACGGATCCGTCCTGCCACACAATGTAACTCAATGGGGACATGTACGACATGTCGTAGTTTTATTCTAGCTGCCTCTTGCCGTGCCTCGCCAGGAACTCTACTCCCATTATAGTCAGGGGGAAGGGGCGGCAGTCCGGGGGCACACATTCACTAGTGGCAGGATGGATCCAACTGGCTGTTCACCCGACGGAACAGCCTGCTGAAGGTCCATGCCGCTAGTGTGAAAGCAGCCTTAGGTGTGAGGCAGAATATCTCTTCTGGTAAAGAGCTGTGTAACTGAATCACATAACAGCTCCATGGCTGTGGGTATAGCTACAATTACCATCTGCATCTTACGCTAGAGCTGGGTGGCTAATTGTGGCTGGGTGAGCCATGTGCAGATTGTGGGCTTCTTTCCTGCTGCTCCTAAGAATTGTCCAAAAGGATTTCTTGCACTATCTGGGAATAACAAACTTGTGTCTCTCCGGATTCTGACTGTAACAATTGTCAAAGAAAGGGTTACATTTGAAGAACCGTGTATATTTATTGTCCACGTGTAAGTGCCTATTAGTAGGGTAAAGAACAGTGCAAGGACCATGAAAGAGATAAAGGCATAGTATTCTAGGACATTGCATGTGCTATTTTATGTGGGCCTACCACCTGTAGGAGTAAATAATACTGACATGTTTATGTGATTATTTTATGGTGACTGCTATGTGGTAGCACAATTCTATGGATAATACAATGTGATGGACACTACTTGTCTGCTTACAGGTATGGCAGTGTGGAATATCCTAAGGCAGGGATGTCAAACTCGTGGCCCTCCAGCTGTTGCAAAACTACAACTCCCAACATGCCTGGGCATACTACAGCTATCAGGGAATGATGGGAGTTGTAGTTTTGCAACATCTGGAGGGCCATGAGTTTGACATCCATGTCCTAAGGGTTATGCGTTATTCACACAGTACCTGTTCGGTCAGTGATTTTCATCTGCAGTAATTGTGAGCCAAAACTAGGTGCAGGTCTAAACACAGAACAAGTGCAAATCTTTCTCTTATACCCTATCTCTGTGAGGGCTCCAATTCTGGTTTTGGCTTACAATCACTGATGGAAATCACTGACATGTGAATAATGCTTTATGCCACTGGGTAGCAGTGGTCTCTAATGGGGTGACAGTTTGCTGTGACTACAAGAGATTGAAACAGTACAGAACAATTCCAGGGTGTCACAACCAGACAGCTGACAAGCTTTGACAGAGGCCTTTCAGAACCTCCTCCTTGAGTTTTCTTTGTTGTGGTATTCAGTTCCTCATCTCGTTAGCCTCTCTCAGCTGTCATGTAGTTGGACTGATTGCTTCCCTTTAAATTCCTCCCCATAATGCTTTACTGGGCGGCTTATACTTCTTCCTGGAGTGTGTGTGCATGCTGATCCTCCCAGTCTGCTACTAAGTTAAGTGCTGTACATTTATCTGTTATTTTCTGTTTGCTGGATCCCAGGTGACCCTGACTCCCTCCGTGTCTGGTATAGGGAGCCGGTGGTCGTGTCCCGTCACTATTGTAGGGTGTTCAGGTGTTATATAGTCGAGGTACGTGGATATGCAACCATCCACCTTTGGGATTTTTGCATAGGCTGAGCAGCCAGGGAAAGTGCCAGCTCTTGTGCAGGGGTCTCCCTTTTGGTTCCTTAGCTTTGGATCCAGTGAGTCATATATGCATGTTGCATTGTCTTGTTTCCTGTACACCGTCCGTGACACAGGGCCATTCTTTTTTTGGGAGAATTCAATAACAGCATTACGAGACTACATGGTTGGTTTTGAGGGGTGGACTGTGGGCCAGGCTCATAAGCTTCCATGAATGAGACTCCTGAACAGCAGATAGCCATTATTGTGGCTCCCAAGTGGCAGTATGCCAGCCACCGCTGCCATATCATTTTGCTTTATGTGGGTTTTAAAAGCAGTTATTTTGTGAGTTTAATGTTAGAGCATCCGTCACTCATTACAGCATTATCAGCATTAATGAAGGGCTAACCGAAAAAGCAGTCTCATTGCCATGAAAATTCTATAAACAAAAAACTGTTTTATGGACCTATAATCTCAACCTTTCCTAAACCAGCTCTTACCGTTTCATAGCACTTAATTTTTTGCTGCTGTAAATTCACTTTATTGCAGTTTTAATTAAATTGCTCAGACTATGCACTGAACATAGGATTTATATATACCAAGTGGTGGCAGTCTTCCAAGGCCCCTCCAGCACATCCAGCTCTATACTATAAGGTCATCTTCATTTTCATGAAATAGGTCCTGCGCAGACATATCTACACTTGTGACACGGATTGTATAATCAAACAGCTTTACACAGCTTTCTATGAAAAATCTTTGGCTCTGCAGCAAATACTTGTAATTACATTAATATTCCTACAAACTCTGCTACCTGGAACAGCTTGTGTGTGACACTTCATCATTTCGGTACTGTTCTTTATTTTAAAGATCCTCAGAGGTAATTTATACTGTTTAAGTAAGAAGCCCAGAATATCAATGAAAAATAGAGCAATATCCTTTAGCGTTCTGTAAGTCTCCTGTAGCACATTGTGCATGATGTATACTGTGCTCAAAGTGACAAACAATTGCGCTGCAGTCAGAATATGACTTCTAGAAATTGCAATAATAAATAATGAGCCAATACTGAATAAATAACGCATAAAGCTACAGGAGGCTGTAGAGCTTGCAAATATGGAACAGCAGCATTTAGTATAATCGAATATTGAGAATACAATCTTTTATTAACCATGGTTTTTACGGTCAAAGTCTCAGTCAATACCGCATACAGCAGAATATCAAATAGCGGCTGCAGTCACAACTTTCTCTCTTCACTTATTAGTTTTAAAAACATAGAAACTTAGAAGATTGATGGTAAAAAAAGACCACACGGTACATTTAGTCTTTCCTCCTTATTTTTTCTTAGGATAGATAAATCTGTATGTCATTCAGTTACTACTTATTTTTCAACCATATTTTCTCAAAGTTTGTTCCGCAAAATAGTATTTTCTGACATTGCTTCTAAACTAACTCCCCCCCACCCCCACACTTTCTTATTTAAAACACTTCCCACACTTCCCACTAATAAGGCCACTTTCACAAGGGCGAGATTTCCGCGCGGGTGCAATGCGTGAGGTGAACGCATTGCACCCGCACTGAATCCGGACCCATTCATTTCTATGGGGCTGTGCAGATGAGCGGTGATTTTCACGCATCACTTGTGCATTGCTTGAAAATCGCAGCATGCTCCTCTTTGTGCGTTTTCCACGCAACACAGGCCCCATAGAAGTAAATGGGGCTGTGTGAAAATCACAAGCATCCGCAAGCAAGTGCGGATGCGGTGCGATTTTCACACACGCTTGCTAGGATACGATCGGGCTGGGGACCCGATCATTATTATTTTCCCTTATAATATGGTTATAAGTTAAAGTAATAGCAGTCTTAATACAGAATGCATAGCACAATAGGGCTGGAGGGGTTAAAAAAATATTATAATAATTTAACTCACCTTAATCCACTTGTTCGCGCAGCCTGTCTTCTCTTCTGTCTTCATCTTTGCTGTGCACAGGAAAAGGACCTGTGGTGACATCACTACGCTCATCACATGGTCCGTCACATGATCCATGATCATGTGATGAGCGCAGTGACATCATCAAAGGTCCTATAACTCAAAGAAGAAGACAGAAGAGAAGCTGCGTGAACAAGTGGATTAAGGTGAGTTAAATAATTTTTTTTTTTTAACCCCTCCAGCCCTATTGTACTATGCATTCAATGCTATTATTTTCCCTTATAACGATGTTATAAAGGAAAATAATACAATCTACACAACACCTAACCCAAACCCGAACTTCTGTGAAGAAGTTCGGGTTTGGGTACCAAACATGTGGATTTTTCTCACGTGCGTGCAAAACGCATTACAATGTTTTGCACTCGCGTGGAAAAATCACTCATTTTCCTGCGACACACCCGCATCTTATCCGGGCCAAAAACATGACGCCCGTGTAAAAGAGGCCTTATTGTTTCTGCCAGTTAAAACCAGATGACGTCTTCCTTTTTTGTTTTTATTTTCTTATTGTACATTTTTTTTAAATTCTATTTCCTGAATATGGGGCTGCCATCTCACCAGAGTTTTTGTTAATAGCATTTAGAGGTATGTTTTATAGCAGCCACATGGACTATAGACCCAATTGACTGGAGGGGACCCATTGAGTTATATGGGATTATTTTCTAGGCTCTGTGACCAGTGCAGAGGTCATTGTACAGGGAGGAAGTGGATAAGCTTTGACAATCATTTATTGTGAACGGTTGGTCCGCTGTAATCTATGTACACTACGTGCAGAATTATTAGGCAAATGAGTATTTTGACCACATCATCCTCTTTATGCATGTTGTCTTACTCCAAGCTGTATAGGCTCGGAAGCCTACTACCAATTAAGCATATTAGGTGATGTGCATCTCTGTAATGAGAAGGGGTGTGGTCTAATGACATCAACACCCTATATCAGGTGTGCATAATTATTAGGCAACTTCCTTTCCTTTGGCAAAATGGGTCAAAAAAAGGACTTGACAGGCTCAGAAAAGTCAAAAATAGTGAGATATCTTGCAGAGGGATGCAGCACTCTTAAAATTGCAAAGCTTCTGAAGCGTGATCATCGAACAATCAAGCGTTTCATTCAAAATAGTCAACAGGGTCGCAAGAAGCGTGTGGAAAAACCAAGGCGCAAAATAACTGCCCATGAACTGAGAAAAGTCAAGCGTGCAGCTGCCAAGATGCCACTTGCCACCAGTTTGGCCATATTTCAGAGCTGCAACATCACTGGAGTGCCCAAAAGCACAAGGTGTGCAATACTCAGAGACATGGCCAAGGTAAGAAAGGCTGAAAGACGACCACCACTGAACAAGACACACAAGCTAAAAAGTCAATACTGGGCCAAGAAATATCTCAAGATTTTTCTAAGGTTTTATGGACTGATGAAATGAGAGTGAGTCTTGATGGGCCAGATGGCTGGATTGGTAAAGGGCAGAGAGCTCCAGTCCAACTCAGACGCCAGCAAGGTGGAGGTGGAGTACTGGTTTGGGCTGGTATCATCAAAGATGAGCTTGTGGGGCCTTTTTGGGTTGAGGATGGAGTCAAGCTCAACTCCCAGTCCTACTGCCAGTTTCTGGAAGACACCTTCTTCAAGCAGTGGTACAGGAAGAAGTCTGCATCCTTCAAGAAAAACATGATTTTCATGCAGGACAATGCTCCATCACACGCGTCCAAGTACTCCACAACGTGGCTGGCAAGAAAGGGTATAAAAGAAGAAAATCTAATGACATGGCCTCCTTGTTCGCCTGATCTGAACCCCATTGAGAACCTGTGGTCCATCATCAAATGTGAGATTTACAAGGAGGGAAAACAGTCCACCTCTCTGAACAGTGTCTGGGAGGCTGTGGTTGCTGCTGCACGCAATGTTGATGGTGAACAGATCAAAACACTGACAGAATCCATGGATGGCGGCTTCTGAGTGTCCTTGCAAAGAAAGGTGGCTATATTGGTCACTGATTTGTTTTTGTTTTGTTTTTGAATGTCAGAAATGTATATTTGTGAATGTTGAGATGTTATATTGGTTTCACTGGTAAAAATAAATAATTGAAATGGGTATATATTTGTTTTTTGTTAAGTTGCCTAATAATTATGTACAGTAATAGTCACCTGCACACACAGATATCCCCCTAAAATAGCTAAAACTAAAAACAAACTAAAAACTACTTCCAAAAATATTCAGCTTTGATATTAATGAGTTTTTTTGGGTTCATTGAGAACATGGTTGTTGTTCAATAATAAAATTAATCCTCAAAAATACTACTTGCCTAATAATTCTGCACTCCCTGTATAGGTTATATTGTTTATTGTGATCCTGCCTATGGTAATAATGAGATGACTGCCAAAAAGTTATCTTTACAGACCAGGAAGTGGTTCCTATTTTTATGCTTAGTGGCCTGTGAGAAACTACAGAATTTTAGTTGTTTTTTTTTTTTTTATATATATATATAGGTAGTGACATGGAAAATTAAAAACAGCATCACCTATAATTCCTTAAAAATCAGTTTCACATAAAAATTTGATACGACAATACGATGTTTACTGTTGACACATTCACTTTAAATACTTAATAAAGGTTTCAATCATGTTCCCCCTTTTTCCTCCAGGCTAAAGAAATTAAGGTCTTTAACTCTCCCCGATACATTTTTTTTTCTGTGTTTTTAGACTCCAGGCAGAGTGTGTATCTAATAGAGTATACACAGATCACACAGCTACAGTACTATGGGACCTGCGTGAAAGTGTGCCCAGCTCAGGCTAGAAATATACTCCTTCTCTATAGACTGTGTGACCATATTATGGTATGAACCAGCAGCAACAGAAGTCCATTTTTATTTCTGATGACCCCCTCTGCTGTATGAATCAATTCTGAGCCTTTTAGCAGATCTGGGCATTATTCTTCAACTTGTTTTTGAGGAACACATTTGGGAGGACACACTGATGTTTGGCTGTATGCTTAGATTCGGATGGTCCTGTAGCCTGCTAGAAAATACCCATGAATCTCCTGTTTAATGAAAACTATGCAAAAAAGAGACATAGGATAAGTGCATCCACCTCAGTCATCTGGTGATCAGCCTCAGCATTAGGGTTTGTTCACACTACCGTACTGTGTTTTGCGGTCGGCAAATTGTGGATCCGCAAAACACGGATGCCTCCCGTGTGCCTTACGCAATTTGCAGAACAGAACGGACGTCCCTTTATAGAAATGCCTATTCTTGTCTGTTTTGACCAGGCTCATAATTTTTGCGGGGCCACGGAACGGAGTAACGGATGCAGACAGCACACGGAGTGCTGTCCGCATCTTTTGCGGGCCCATTGAAGTGAATGTGTCCGCACCCAAGCCGCAAAAAATGGTTCTGTGAATGAGCCCTGTGGGGTTTTGCTCTTGTAGACAGGCTTGCAGACGCAGTATACAGTAGAGGCAATCACAAAGTGTTTAGCTTAAACAGTTCGGTGTTTATTCACACATAAGGAAAAACAAAATGACCGTTCACAGTCTTGGTGTTTGTTCACACCATGCAATGTCCATAGAACAACATTTTCACCTGGTTTTCCATCCGCAGTCCACAGCAGGCTTTAGGGGCCTGTTTCCGAGTATGTGTCTCTCAGCCCTTTAGCATGGCACAAATTCACAGGTCCCAAAACACAGAGACTCCCCAACTTCTCTGTCAGATGGAGGAAAAACCACACCCAGCTGAGACTGCTGGCTGGGTTTTATATAGACCAAAAACCTGGCCTGGAGCGTGCGGAGAAGCCACCCACCCAGCACTTTGGCTACTATCTGTAAGAGCCAGCCCGGATCGGCTTTACAGCCATACTAACAACAAAACAGTGTCAGTTAGCACTAACTGTCTCTGAAACTTAAAACTACCGGCTCTTACCTCACAGAGTCCAGGAATCTCGGTGACACATACCTTCCATCAATGACAGCCCCTTGCGCCTTCCTACATACCCCCCCTTTGTTCAAGCCTGAGGGGGTGAACACCCGCCAGACAGTGTACCAGGGACAGGGCATCTGCATTTCCCTGTAACCTGCCTGCCCTATGCTCCACGGAAAACTTGAAGTTTTATAAAGATAAGAACCATCTGGTGACCCGAGCATTCCTCTCTTTGGCTTAGCTCTCCACTTGAGAGGGGAGTGGTCGGTCACCAGACGGAACTTTCTCCCCAACAGATAATACCGGAGAGACTCGAGTGTCCACTTGATGGCCAGGCACTCTCTCTCCACTATAGTGTACCTAGTTTTGGCTGGGGTAAGTTTGCGGCTCAGGAAAACAACAGTATGTACCTCCCCATCGATGTCCTGAGAGAGTACAGCTCCGAGGCCTACTTCAGAGGCATCGATCTGTACCACAAACTCCCTCTTGAAGTCAGGCGTCACCAATACCGGGGACCCACACAGGGCAAACTTCAAAGAGGAGAAAGCCTTTTTCGCCTGCTCATTCCACTGAACCATCACTTCAAAAGGCCTGTCAATGGTGCAGTGACTGTAGCAAAATTGGGGACAAACCTCATATAGTACCCCACCATACCCAGGAACGACTTTACTTGCCGAGTAGTGACAGGTCGGGGCCAATTCCTAATTGCCTCAATTTTGTTCACCTGAGGTTTAATAATTCTGTGCCCAATACATACCCCAGGTACTTGGTTCCTTCTAACCCTATCGCACACTTTTTCGGGTCAACGGTTAAGCCAGCCTTCCTAAGGGAGTCCACTACAGCCTGTACTTTAGGTAGGTGACTTATCCCAGTCGGTGCTGTGGATAACGATATTGTCTAGGTACGCGGATGTGGACAGAGTACAATGTCCATTAGCCTTTGAAACATCGCGGGAACGCCATGTAGACCAAAGGGTAATACCTTGTACTGATACAGCCCCTCTGGCATGATGAAAGCCGTTTTTCCTTGGCAGCCTCCATCAAGGAGACCTGCCAGTACCCTTTGGTGAGGTCCAACACAGAAAAATACAGAGCTTGGTCCAACTTCTCAATAAGCTCATCCACCCGGGGTCGGCTTTACAGCCATACTAACAACAAAACAGTGTCAGTCAGCACTAGCTGCCGCTGACACTTAAAACTACCAGCTCTTACCTCACCGAGGCCAGGAATCTCAGTGACACATACCTTCCATCAATGACAGCCCCTTGCGCCTTCCTACAGCCCTTACACAGGGTAATTATCAGGAACGAGTGTTTCATGGACTGATTTTTCCTGATAATTGTCCTGATCACTGGCCTGTGTAGAGGGGCCTTAAATCTTTGGATCTTACAGATTTATTTTCTTGTTGGTGGAAATGCATTCCAGAGAGCAGTTGCTGCACTAACAAAGTCTTGGAGAACTGAATGGAACTTTCTGATTATGGAGGACAGTTGTTTGCAAAATGTAGAGATCAGGTAAAGCAATAAACTGAGATCAGGGATAAAGACCAACCTGGATGGTTGAGAAGGATGGCTCAATTGGTTCACACTTCAGTTATTTGGTCAGTTATTTCCATCAGTTAGGGCTCATTCAGACGGCCGTTGTCCCACTGTGCCCGTGCTGAGGACCGCAAATTGCGGTCCGCAATGCACGGCACCAACCGTGGACCAGCCGCATGCGGATCGCAGACCTATTCACTTGTGCTTCCGTGGGGTTCTGTTACGTGCTTCTATTCTGCACCACATAGCCGGATTTGCAGACCCATTTATGATGACAAGTGCTCTTCAAGACCCAAACAGATCTAGTCATTAAGGAGTTAAATTCATTCTGAATCTGCATTTCACCACTCCTATTAATCATTCGGTACTTTCTGCATTCCTGTGCTAAAAAATGTATGCCCTTTTCCCTCTACAATAGTCTTTACACAGGCAATACACTCCTCAATAACATTGGCTTTGGCTGTATTGTAGTTGAATAAAATTAAAGAACAAAAAGTAAGATGTCTCCAATGAAATGCTCAATACTGTACTGAAAACAGGACGAGAAGATAATATTTATACTACATTGCTTCTTTACTTTTTGCTTTATTGAAGGCCTCTCCTAATATAAACCTCTCCCTGTTTACATAACCCCCCCATATTTCCTTTTGGTTCACTTTTCAGTACATTATTCAGCAAGATCTGGACTAGCCATATGGCTTGCTCAGTCATGTGATCACACTAGGGCTGCCAGCTGCTCCCTTGTCTGCTATTTCTCCTCTTCGTTCCCAAAATAATATATACCTGTAATGACATAACATTGATTTTAGCTAATAAAACAGTGACAAGTGTAGTATCTAAACTTCTACAATACAATAAAATGTACAGTTATTATGGTGCATGTGACAAGCCCCTTCCATATTAATGTATGATAAGCTCATGAATGGGGTTCACTACATGGGTCTTCCTTTTTCAATTAGGGAGAGAGACAATGGAATTACTAGCTCTGAAATGTTTTGCCATCCATTGAAATCAGTGGAATTCTCGACATTTGCTGTATCGTTAAACGGTATATAGATAAGGGGCAAAGTAAATAATATATGGGTCACACCCCAAATATGATATCATTTAGTTACAAAACAACCATTGGAAATAATAAGTATAATGTATCTAAAGAACAACTGCAAACAGTTGCTTATTTCAGTTGATACTAAAACATAAAAGATACACATAAGTTCATCATGCATAGCATACTTACATGTGCAGGACCCTTTAAAGAGGTTGTCACATATGGCATATCCACAAGCTATACAGTACATTAATGTACGATACATGCGGGTGACATCTCTGGGACCTGCTCCAGTCTCAAGAATTGGATCCTGTTGAGAATGGACAAGAAGCAGAGCATAAGCTGCTTTCTCTATTTACTGCTATAGGACATCTGAAAAAAAGCAGTTAAATGTGCTATAATGTTTGAAGTCCCATAGCAGTAATGGAGAGAGTCACACATGTGCAGCATCCTCTCCATACCCCGCAGGTCCTGTTCTTGAGATAGTAATGGGTCCTAGAGGTGGTATCGGCATCTATTGAATATTTATGGCGTATCCTGTTGTACACAATTTTGTCTTTGATAAATTGGCTTTAAGGAGTTATTTACATGCGTTTCTATGGATCACATAGTTAGGGTTTCTTAGCGCTCCACCCATATAAATTCACTTTGTTGTTCCCTGCAGCTAAGTCTTGTGACATTTGTACAGCAATTAGAAGACACTCTTTTCTATACTGTGGTGTGCGGTCCGTATTGCTCTTCTAATCTGACAGTGGCCTGAGGGGAACAAGATTCCCTTTTCACTCTGTCAGAGGTGCCTTGATCAGACCATACTATCAAAGAACACATTCTACTATGTTGTCTGCTTGATTTAGTTTATATGGGTCTACCATCACTAGGTAAAATGCATGGAGATTGAAAACATATTTCTTAAATGCTTATATGTACTGTATATATTACATATTTCTTAAGAAATGACAACATATTTTTAAAATTTCCTAATGTGTACACGTGTACCATCACTGTGTATATCATTCAAATCGGAAGATAAATTTAACCATAGTATTTCCATATCTTCAGATCACATAAATTATGTTGTTTTTTTTTACATATTTATAATAGTAGACAACTGATCTACTTGGAAAAATGATAGATATGCAAAGAGTAGATAAATTGTATGGTGGTTAAATTTTATAGTAGTCACCATAATCAAGATAATGGGTTTTAAGTCTATACACTATTCAAATGGAAGTGGCAGTATGGGGATCAGCAGCTGTGGCTGTGGCAGCAGTAGCCATACGGTACAGAACATGATAGCAGGCAGACAATGGAAGTGGCATGATGGCGGTGGCAGCAGTCATGCGGTATGAAACATGATGGTAGGCAGTGGCAGTGGCATGATGAGACACCATCATCAATGGCAGATCTAGTCATCGGCCTCAGCGTACAGTACTGTAAAAATCCTCATTCATTTTCACAAAATTTTTATTTTGTACTCTGGCAGAGGACAACTTTGTTTATTTAGTTGTCACAGTGCCCACTGTAGCTCTGAAAATCCTTTCTGAGGTAAGACTGGACAAGAGGGAACAGAAAGCATACTGGGCCAATTCCAGACACTGTTCCAGTCTTCCCGCCCAGAAGTCCATGGGTCATGTAACATGGTATATGCCAGAAAAAGCCAAAGTCCAGGTAGGACTGAATCTGGGTGTTGAGGTGGTATGGTTCATGTTGTTACTGAAGTGGCTGCTGCTGCGGCTTCTGCTGCCTCGTGGAATTTCACAAAGAAATTGCATTTGTTATGAATTACTTAATTGCAAATCGCAATTCATTATATGTAGCAGGCACAATGACGGGGAACAGCGATTGTGCCACCCCTGTCATTGAACCCCTCAGATGCTGCGCTGATCGCATCATCTGACATTAACATTGAGGCATTTCAGAAGTTAGTGGTAAGAAAATAAATAAATACATACTCACCTCATCTATTTGCTCACGGAGAGGCCATCACAGCCATCTTAATTGAAGAAACCACGTCACCGGGCACTAGATTTTGTGCGGTTTCTCCAATAAAGATGGCCAGGATGGCCTTTCTGTGAGCAAATGGATGAGGCGAGTATGTATTTCTTACTGCCATTTCAGAAAAAATGTATTTGTTACCATGAGGCGTAAGGAAATTCGGCTTCATGACGAATCAAAGTTTCCTTAAAATTCGGATCAAAGTCAATTTGTTTCATTTCCAATTCGCTCAACACTTATAGCGGAAATGGCGAGGTGTGGGTGACCCTGCAGAGGGCATAAAGTGGCTTCCTAGTCAGATGTCTGCTCGCTGAAAGCTGTGGCAAGCTGTATACACAGTGTTTCCTGGTAAAAAAGTATTTGGCCTCCCTTTCAGTAACAATATGGAGGCCAGCAAAATGCGTACACTGTTCTTCCGCTGTTCCTTGTTGCATCAGTGTGAGGGTCTGCTCTATGATAAATGTCAGGGGGATGACCGTTTATACTGCAGTTGTCCCTACTTTCAAATCTAGTGGCCTGTTCGAAGTTCTTCAGTATGCGACAGGCATCTCTGATGAGTTGCCACTGCCTGACCCCGAAACAACACAGGCTCATTGCTGAGGTGGATGGTGCAAACCAAAATCATTCACCATTTTACGCTGCTCGTATAGACACTGTAGCATACTGAAGTTGGAACATTGTGGATCAAATGGTGCAATTGCAGACTGTTCTGTCTTTTCTTGTCCAGGAGGGCATTCCTTGCAACATAAGAATGGTTGAAATGCGAGGGCAGTCTCCTAGACATAGCCAGCATCCTCTGCAAGCCAGTATAATTTTTCAAAAAGCGTTGTATGGTTAAATTGATCAAGTGCACCATGCAGGGAGCATGTCTTATTTCCCCAAAATTCAACGCAGTCACAATGTTTCTGCAACTTGTATAGAAAGGACCGGCACTCGCTCTGGTAGTGATTTTCAAGTAATTTTAAAGGGGTTGTCCGGGTTCAGAGCTGAACCCGGACATACCCTTATTTTCACCCCGGCAGCCCTCCTGAGCCTGGCATCGGAGCATCTCATGCTCCGATGCGCTCCCGTGCCCTGCGCTAGATCGCGCAGGGCACAGGCTCTTGTGTTTACAATAACACACTGCCGGGCGGTAACTTCCGCCCAGCAGTGTGTTCGGTGACGTCACCGGCTCTGAGGGGCGGGCTTTAGCTCTGCCCTAGCCGTTTTACTGGCTAGGGCAGAGCCAAATCCCGCCCATCAGTGCCGGTGACGTCACCGGGGTTCCTGTCAGCCCCATAGAGAGCCCCGGTACGTCACCGGAACTCAGAAAAATGCCTTTGCCCTGCGCGATTTAGCGCAGGGCAAAGGAGAGCATCGGAGCATGAACTGCTCCGATGCTCATGTCAGGGGGGCTGCCGGGGTGAAAATGGAGGTATGTCCAGGTTCAGCTCTGAACCTGGACAACCCCTTTAATGGTCACATACAAATGGTAAGTGACGCGTTTCGGCTGCTATGAGCCTTTGTCAACAGTCTCTCGCTCCCTCAAAGCTTTCCCTGATCAAAATTCCTAAAATGTACACAATTATTTTTTTCCATTCTTTCCCTATAGTGTCCATATCACACTATGATAGTTGCTTGTGAATAATCTGTAATAGTTTTTTGGGGCAAACACTGCCAGACACATTCATTCCTGGTCAGAAGCTGAACACACTATGGAGCTTCTGCTGGTTCAGCATATGCATCTCCATGCCTACTACCTCCTTGATTGGCTGTCTGAGGCAATAAGAGCAAGCTCTCCCCTCCACCTTTCCAGTGTCATGTGATCCTCCATTTTCTTCCTCCTTTTCGCCACTAATAGTGCTGGGTGCCAATTTTATGCCATTTGTCTGAAGCGACTCACAAAAGGTTTGGATTAATTTGACAGACACATTTTTATGAAGTTTGTAACTAATCTGATTAATTTAGAATCAATTCATTCCACCTTAAGATACATACTTCTACATTAGCAGTAGATTCAAATTTGTTGTGATTTACAATAATGGACTCCCTGGCTCAGCATGTGTAGAACTATTCTCCATTGAGAAACAGTCTAAATACTGTAGATTACTGCAAGAACAATGGCCCGCAGCCATTAAATTTAATTTCGAGAAAATTACAGAACAGAGTAAAGATGTAGATAAACCAAGGTGAGGAATCGTTTCATAGGTTGAAAAAGTTACAGGTCCATCAAGTTCAAACTTTAGGGAGATGAGGTACCAAAGTGTGAGGCAGAACCATAATTGGGTTAAATGGTATTTCCATCTTAAGCTTTTATACCATGTCCACTAGATGTGTCATAAATACATAATTAGTGAATGCCCCACCTCTTAAACCCTCACCTGTTTGGAAAATGATTCAGTGATCCCCTATTCAACAATTCCTGGCTACTATATGCTCCATACAGTTCATGGCACACAGGCTCACTCTGTTAAAGCTTTTGTGAGTTATCAAAAAAGCCAAACATTTCTTAGAACCAAATTTTGAACTGTATAAAGCAATAGCATGAAACTGTCAGTATAAAATCCAGATTAAACCAAGAATTGTAGAACTAGAAAACAAATAATCTGAAAACCAGAACCGAGACAGAGATCTGGCACAAAATGTGGTCAGGACTTACTCTAAGACCAGCATTTAAGGATGAAAAAGACTGGTGAGATAGTCATGGCATCACATCTTGTACATTTTTAACAGTACATTAGATACATTGGAAGGCCAGACATCCAGATGAGAGCACTGGATCTGAAGAAGGACATTTCTGTTGAATAATCGTGAAGCCAAGAAGCCAATGAAAATCCTAAAGTTCTTGACTATATTACTAGCCATTGAGCAAATCCAGTAAGCACATTGGGAATTTTTTGTCATATAAGTGTCATCTATTTCAATAAATGTCACTTAAACTGAAATGATAACCACAATGATTCATTGTAGCATTATTTTGCATAGATGTCTATGTTTTAGAGTTTGGCATTATAATCTAGTACGTGTTAAAAAATCAGTTTTACATAGACATGTGATCCATGTAGTACAGTTTACCTGTAACATTAAAAATATAGTCCAAACTGCAGCATGTTATAGAGCAGGGGGAGCTGATCAGATTGACATATAATTTTATGGGAATACATTCAGTATAAATTGTAATTTATACTCATTCTGGGCTTTAAAGTCAAGGAGGAGGTCCTAGCAGTGATTGACAGCTATCTGTGCATACACAACCATGGAGGAAAGGCTGTCAATCACTGATTGGACCGTCTCCTTGATAGAGTTCGCACATGCGCCAAGGATAGAAATAATTCTAGTCCTGTCCACAGAGGAAGTGACATCCTTTCCATAGCCAAGCCAAAAAACCTGGTAAAGGAAGTGACATTGATGGAAGCAGGATTTTCAGAAGAGGAGCATCAGGTGACCAGGTTCTGGAGAGGCGACTGCAGCAGTAAGTATATTATAAGCTTTCTTCTTTCTAGTTATGTGTAATTAAGGTGGGTTTGCCGGACCCCCTGGGTCCCAGAAAACCTGATTACTAAACAAAGGCTGAATCTATTTCCTAATGAGAAAACATTGCCATTCTTCTCCCTTTATAATATATTAAAATGTTGTTACCATAAGAACAAAATATTCACGGAGAGCTGAAGTGTCTCCTCAGCAAATTTTGTGATGAAAGTAATTATAAGTCTTTGTTCGCGCTACTATGGATAAGGCTCACAGAACATAGCGAAAGATATATCGTTTAATGTTTGTTTAGCTTTCGGCCCTGTAGGGATCCTAAATTACCCAATTCTGGTCCCCTGTTCACATTCATTAATGCGTGTCTTCCGATCTGACAACTGAATAGAAGATGCATTAGGAAGTTTATAAGGTTGTAGGTGGAAACGCAGGCTACCTTCAACCCCCTAGTGTTTTCAGTTTACAGAAAATAGTTGTCTGAAGGATGGCAGGTGTAGCTCACTACTTTATATTAACAAGTAATCTACAGTTTACAGAGCCAAGCATGCATTTGGTAACTGTCTCAAGCAATTCTCTAATTCGCAGCAACACATTGTCGATCACTTTAAAGGTAAGATGTTGTCTGTGCTGAGACAGCGCTGGTATCTGCTACAGATAAATGTCTCTTAGCCGCCTTCCCCTGCTCTTGATACTTTTTCAAGTGCTAAATAACAGCTGTTGGATTACATTGTAAATCAAGTTCAATTCACCTACTCAGAGTAGGAAAATCTCCAGGGAGGTATGCTTCACGAGTGTCCTACGGACAAACTAAGTGCTAGATAACATGAGGTTTTTACATTTTAATTATAATAAATCATTAATGCAAACACTTAACAAGGCAAAAGTGCATACAATTAAGTATTTTACTATTTTCCCCTGAGTGACGGTATAGTGGAAACGCAATAGGCATTCAAGCATTGCTCTTCTGCACAAATTACATATTAACATTTTTCATTACATTTCTAAATGAAGTGCTGGATGTGCGCTAGGCAGTGACATGCCTCAGTATATACGAGAGTTGAGCTATACAAAAAAAAATCTGTGTCAAAATGGAAATTGACTGTTAAGAAATAACTATATTTTTGCAGCATGAATGTTATATAACGTGCCTAGACCTAATACAATAAATATACAAAAAGCTACCATGTTATAAGAGTGAAATGCTGTAATTGTATATGATTTTCTATTGTATTCATATGAATGTGAACAGATTGAACATATTGAACAAAAAATATAATCAGATTGAGATAAAAAGACAATCAAACAATAATTCACCTGCTGATCTATCACTACACTTTCTTAAAAAAAAAATATTAAAAACCAGAACCCCAGCCTCCAGTACTGACAATAAGTTCCAATCTTCCTCCTTAACCTTCTTCTAGAGGTGCATTGCTAGTATATGGCAGATTGTTTGCACAGTGCTTTGTTTTCATATCTGGAACATTTACGTCAGATAAATGTGGATCCCAAAAATCTTCCAAATGAAGGGAGAACAAGCTGAGGATCAAGGTTGCCATACTGAATTTTTCCTTTTTCTGGACAACTTATCCCCAAATCATGGACCATTTTAAAGATTCTAAGTAATACATGTCCTTAGCTCAATATACTGATAGGAACTAATTACCAGCATTTACTGTGAGCTGTAAAATGATGATAATTACTACCAAAATAATCTAGTCAAGTATCACCAGCCTCAAAAAAATTATGGACACATCATTTTTTTCACGGACTCAGAAAAAAAGTCACCAATTTTTTGGACTGTCCAGAAATGTCTAGACAGTTGGCAACCCTGCTAAGGATGTGCTCCTGATTCACCACTATGTGAGTTCTGAAAATAGTGAAGCTCACATAGCTTGGCTATTTCCAGAAGTCCCATTGTGGTGAATGGCAGATGGCTATGGGACATCAGAAAATAGCTGAGCATGCTCAAACTGCTATGTTCGGAAATCCCGTAGCAGTGAATCTATAGGATGCCACATATGCATGATGTGCTATGCTAGATATGCCATAAATATCACAGATGGAAAAAAAATATGTTTTTAAGTCTATTACCTGGCAGTCAGTGGGTGACTATGTAGCCACTCAAGTCTTGGTTATTTAAAAAGTGGCATGGCGACTTTCTATTTTCTAAAAGTGCTGTTGGTGTGTCATCCCTTGCATTTATAAAATGAAGATGCCCAGTAGTCCTCAAAGCCATAGAGAAACACATAAGTCCATCTATTCTTAATCATTTTTAAACGCTGTGGCTTTAATGTACTGACACGTGGAAACCATGAAAAGAGACATTTGTTTCTCTGCCAGAGTTTTATTTTTTCATCTGTATTAAAAATAATATTTTGTGATGATTACTAATAAGTGCAGATAATAAGCATATATCCCAGCGTAGATTGTTTCCATTAAGCTATTTATGTGAAAACATGAATAGCGATAATTATGGTAAATATTTCTGTATCCAAATAAACAAACAGAATGAAAAAAAAAATCTGTTGCTTTGCATACAAAGCTGAACAACAACATAGCAAATGCACTAAAGTCGAACAATACAATCAAAGAGCAGTTATGTAAATGTATTTCAGTTGTTGGATTATTGATTGAATGAAGATATAATTCCCATTCACTAGAGATAGGAAGGGGTCTGTGCTAACATGAATGAACCAATATTAATTGCTGGATCAATTAAAACATTTCAGCAACAGTAAACAGGGGAGGACTTTACTACCACACCACCCAAGCAAATGCTTGGGCTCCCCCTGCTGGCTGCAAGCAGATGGATGAATAAAGGGGCTGGAGTTCAGCATGGGGCAGAGTTTAGCAGTGTGACAGGGCAAAGTTTATCAGCGCAGTGGGGGTACCAGACATAACTTTGCTTGGACACCCAGAAATGCCAAATCGTTCCCTGGAAGTAAGTAAGAATTATTTTTCCTAAACTGGGATGTAGCGATTAGTGCCAAGGTATGAATTATGATGCACTTCCAAACCAACATGAATTTTATAGTTTGCCTATAGAAACCTTACAGTTTCTATGCTCATAATGCAGGGAATCTTTTTAACTTTTTTCATTTAGTATTTATTTATTTTTTTGCTGTCAACTCCATTGCATAAGAGGGTAACCACAAGGTGTTTTGGTAATATATTTTGCTGTAGCTTAAAGGGGTTGTCTAATAGTGCATGTAATCATTGTCCCACACAGGGGTGCCACTCAACAATCCTGGGATATAAGGAGCATCAACTGTTCCAACCGCTACTCTGATGCCTCCGCCCCGTGCCAGTCATTGCACTGGTTGCCCATACACTATAGAATCCAATTTAAACTGCTGATGCTCATCCACAAAGCCCTCCACAGTGCTGCCACCCCTGCATCTCTTCTCTTATCTCTGTCTACCACCCTACCCGTGCTCTACATTCAGCCAATGACTTATGATTGACATCTGCCATAATCTGAACCTCTCACTCCCAACTCCAAGACTTCTCCTGAGCTGCACCAGTTCTCAGGAATGCCCTACCCCAAGAAATCAGGCTAAATCACAACATACACAGTTTTAGGCTCTCCATAAAAACACATCTTTTTGAGAGGCCTATCACATCCTCTGATCTAACTCCTCTCCATATATAGCCCATTTATCATTTCCTGAACTTCATCCCCCACCAAACTGTCCAACGCACCCAGAAGCACTTCATACAGTATATTGGCTGCTGACCGGCTCATGCAGCTTTATATCTGCTCCCCTATTCTCCCAAGATGGTTGGATCATTGTACAAAACAAGCACTTTTACCTTTTGTGTCACCCCTAGCTCCTCAACAGTAAAGATCTGTTGTATTTTTTATGATTTATATTCCATATTACATCTACCTATATATAAATTGCATCTATATACACAGCACGTTATGAACCCTGGTCTCTGAGCAGCCTTCTGTGACATCCGATGAATGACAAACTGTGCTGCTCTTTCTGCCTTTCACCAAGGACTATTTTAAAGTATTTTATTAGGCCCCTAGCTCCTGCAGGAGATCCTGTAATAACCCAGTAATGGCCTTAATTACTGTCATACTTTGTATTGCCAGTGATTGAACACTAGTGAAGAGACACCATACAAGTAACATTAACCAGAAATTATTATGCCAGCAATGGAGTATTGGCATAATCTCACATGTAAGCTCCACGTTAAAGCTACTTCAATCCTTCTATTAGAAAACTGCATTATCATTGGTTTACCAATATAAAGCCTTTATTGAAATAGCTTCCTTTTCAGGCAGGATGATACCTGTTCAGTGCGGTAACCACCAAAAATACATTAAACACACTGTGCACAAAAACACTTCAAAGGTTTGGCCACTTTCTGGCTACTTTTGTACAATGTGTATATATCACAGAACCACCACCGTAAACAATCATTTTTATTATATATTAGGCCTCATGCACACGACAGTTTTTTTTTAAGGTCCACAAAAACGGTGTCCGTAGGTCCGGGATCCGTGACCGTTTTTTCATCCGTGGGTCTTCCTTGATTTTTGGAGGATCCACGGACATGAAAAATGAAAAAAAAATCTAAGTCAAGTTTGCCATTGAAATGATAGGAAAAAAACGGACACGGATCACGGACGCGGATGACAATCTTGTGTGCATCCGTGATTCTCACGGACCCATTGACTTGAATGGGTCCGTGAACCGTTGGCCGTGAAAAAAATAGGACAGGTCATATTTTTTTCACGGCCAGGAAACACGGATCACGGACGCGGCTGCCAAACGGTGCAGCTTCCGATTTTTCCACGGACCCATTGAAAGTCAATGGGTCCACGAAAAAAAACGGAAAACGGCACAACGGCCACGGATGCACACAACGGTCGTGTGCATGAGGCCTTATAAATAGCATCTCGGTTTTCCCCAGTTTTTCTGTTGCATTGCGGGGCAGGGAAAGACATTGTCATTCAATAGTGTCCCTAGCATAATCAGGCCCTGCCTATAAACGGAATAGCCGCCCTGATATGGAGCAATCCCATGTCTAGAACCTCCTAATGTCCATAAGAGGTCATGTACCCTTGTTTGCCAAGTCTTTTGACCAATGAGAGGTTCTGTCCATAAAATGGCCCTGATGGAGGATCATGTGACCAGGCAAAAATAACTTCAGACTGGTGTTGATCGAACTTGTGATTTGCAAGTTCGGCATTCGGGTTATCTTAGAATTCCATAACCATAACAGAATTCTATGACGGCAGCACCACGGAAGAGGCATCATAATAGAAGTCTACGGGGAGCTGTCTCAGATTCTACCTCTCATACATGTGTGGACCAAACCACAACGTTACCCCTTTTATCACAGGGCTTAAAGTGATCCTGTAACACTCTTTGTTCCCCAGAAACTTATTGTGTTGTCACTTATTTCCTTCTATGTTCTGTTCATTTAATATTAACACTTTTTCAAATGATGACTTTTGGACCTGTAAACCACCCATGTAAAGTTTTCCCATGCGGTATGTAAATGAGGAAAGATCAGTCCGATAGATGCAACATAAAGGAGATGAGTCTGATGTCTTCAAGGTCATTGTGCTTCTCTCCTCCCCTCTCTCTTGATCGACAGCTCTACGGGTCTTTCTATTCATGCCAAATCCTGCAACTGTGCTTTCTGACTTTCATCTTGCATCTACTCAGTAGGTACACCCTCTCTTCCCTTTTTATTAACATGCGCAGAGGCAGGGAATTAAATAAAAAGTGTGCAGGCGTGAGGTTTCAAGTGTGATTTGGAATGCGGTGGGTACTTAACAGAAACCAAAGGTGGAGTAGAAGACTGTGGTGTGATGATGTGGGAAAGCTAATGATGATAAAGAGCTGGAAAATTGAGGATTTTGGTGCGGACATGCTGCAGAAATGCAGATAAATCCGCACGGAAATTCGTATGGATCTTATGTGCAGTCACTTGCACTCGTGTGCAGGTGGCTTAAAAGAGGTAAATTGTGGCAAATAAAAAAAATATAATAATGCATACTGGAATTAGAATAAATGCACAGTATATGTGGTGAATAGTGATCAGCCAAGCATTGGAAAATTCGATTCGGCTGCTTCACCAAATGTAAAAAAAAAAATTGGCTTCATGACGAATTTCTTTGTCACAAAGCGTATTTCTTTGTAAGTAGTGGGGATTGAGGCGCTCGTCATCATTGTACCCCTCAGATCTCACATTCATAGCTGATTGCGGTATCTGACAGTAAAAACACAGGGTAAAATAAAAAAAATTATATTTAATCCTCATCCATTTGATCGCGAAGAGCCAGTCGCCGCCATCTTTATTGCAGATCCAGAGCAAATTCCTACGCGGCCCATGATGATGTCATCACGTCACCGCGCACAGGATTCCGCATGAGATCTTTAATCAAGATAGCAGTGGCCAGCTCTTCACGCTCAAACAGATGAATCAAGTGTGATTTTTTTTACCCCATTCAGGGAAAAATGATTTGTGTTTAATTCGTTACCAAGAGGCTTCGCGGCGAATCAAATTTTCCCTGAAATTCGGATCGAATTCCACTTCGTGGAGTTCGATTCTCTCAACAATAGTGGTGATTTCTGGGTGACAGGTTCACTTTAATGATGATGCCCTTCTTCCATCCACGCTGTTTAGTGGCCTCTCTTTGGGCCCTATCTTGAACAATATGAATGGAGTTTTTTTTTCAAATCCTCTGGTCACCAGCTCAGTGCTAGGGTAGAGAGAGGGGAGAAAATGTAACTGAGGATAACTGCTGGAAACTTACCAGTAACAGGTAGTTCCTGCTCCTTCAAGAAATCCTGAAAAATATTTACTGCTTCTCTTTCTTCCTGTCTGGTATCTTGGTAATAAATCTTCTTAAAATTAAAGGGAACCTGTCACGTTGAACATGTAACCTGAGCTGAAGGCAGCTTGTTATAGAGCAGGAGGAGCTGGGCAGATTCATATCTGGTCTGTATGACTGTGCATTGAGATAGTGATGACCACGTCTTTGACTTCAAAGTCCAGAATGTGCAAGAATTTAAATAATTGAAATGCAATTACACTGAATGAATTGCCACAAAACTATATATCCGTCTGCTCAGCTTCTCCTGCTGTATAACCTGCTGCCTGCAGATTGCACTGCATTTCGGGGTGACAGGTTCCTTTAAGTTTCCGTGCAAACAGTTGTGGTTTCTTTACCACTGTAAATGTAAGGCCATAGCTCCATCTGTGCTCTAGTTCACAAATTAATTACCTCCCACGCAGAGCTATAAACCTGTCTCTGTATGGTCATCAGAATGAAGTCCATTTATGGCAGTCTGTATTCTGTCAATGCTGTACTTTAGTGATGCAGGTGACGAATGTTCTGTGCTGTGAAGCTGTACTTCTAGTCTACTCTGGCTAAAGATGGAGAGGTACCATAAAATAGTAGACGGGAACATACTCGTTTAAATAACATATTAGAGCAATGTTTGTTTTATGGATTGTCTGCTTACGTGGTCTTTAAGGCAATAAATAATTTATCTAGATAAATAATTAATCCGCTGACATAGACAGAGTAATTATAGTAAAGTCATACAGTCTAGCATTATGATTATCTGTATGTGTAAATCCTTTTGAAAACACTGTTAATGCTTTTGTATGTGTCTAAGGCAGCCATAGGCTACCAGAATCGGGTACTGCAGCGATGGTCAATTCCAACCTCTATAGACCTTTATATCTGTCCGTTGTTTTGCACCAGTTAGGCCTAGTTCACACTTCAGTTATTTGTCAGGTATTTCCATCAGTTATGGCTTGTGCACACAAACAGATTTTTTATCCATGTCTGTGACTTTTTTTTGTAGTCCTTATGCGGAACCATTCATTTCAATGGGGCTGCAAAAAAAAATATATGGAAATTAGTCAGTGAGCATTCCATATCCGTAAGTCCACCAGTCCGTTCCACAAAAACATAGAACTTATCCTATTCTTGTCCATTTTGTGGACAAGGACAGGCATTGTTCCAAAGAGCCACAAAAAAACTAGCGGATTTAACATGGACGTCACACGGATGTCATCTGTTTTTTTTGTGGATCCGTATTTTCCGGACCGCAAAATATATACAGTCCTGTTAATGAGCCCTTATTGTGAGCCAAAACCAGTAGTTAAGCCTACTCAGAGATCAAGTATAATGGAAAAATCCCAACCGTTTCTGTGTTTTTGTCCCGCACCTGCATTTTGGCTCACAATAACTGATGGAAATAACTGACCAAATAACTGAAGTGTGAACTCAGCCTTAGAATAGATCCATCAAACAAAAATAATCCTGTTTCTACTATGCCACAACATTGACATGATTATTCGCTCACTTGTAAAGTGCATTGGATCCATAATTGGATAAGAGTGGGGCCCAAATGATCAACCAATTTAATAAGATACTGGTTTTCTTGTACCAACGGGTTGAATAATGGCAAACAGTACCATGTAGTCATTTTTATCATATTTCACAGTTCTTTACAGAGATTATCATCATACACATTAGTCCCTTTCTGCATTTGGGCTCATCACAATCTAATTTCATTGTTACACATTGTTAAAGGGCCACCATCTGCCCTTGCTGCCTATTACTGTCCATTGTATGTATACCAAATATATGGAGAGAGCTTTAAAGGAAAACGGCACTAAATTTAAGATTTAGAAATCTCTTAGCTTTCTTCCTTTATGATTTATAATCCAGCTGGCTGGAAACAGTATTTTCCTGACTCAGACTTGCTCCCTGCCTGTGACTGTGTCTGATCTATTCCCTGCAGTGTGATAACATTAAATGAAAGTCTTTGCTTCTAGTATAAACATTAATAATATTAATTTGCTATTTATTATGTTAATTTACTATTTCTTGGATTATATTTGTTTCTAAAATGTGCTCAATCTCTTTTATTAGCAATTAAGGAAGTTTGGAGATTGTGGAGGATAGCTCTAGACCTAATAAAGGCTCCCAGGCAGACTAGTAGCAATCACTGTTTGGGCTTACCTGAGATGTCTGGGCATTTTAGACGCCCAAGAAGGAATAGACAGTCATGCAGAAATGCAGTATTTTATGTTTAAAATAAGTATTTAAAAAATAAATGTCTCCTAATGAGACAAAAAATTTGGCTTGAGTGAATCGAGCTTTGGATCATAGATCTGAAGTCGAGGGACATACTAAAACATTTAATGTGAAAATGGCTTAATGTAGCTTAATGTACCATAATGTGCCTGAACCTTTATCAATTGTCTTGAAACTTTGCACAACCTAAGTTCCCAGCTTCCCAAACCTATCCTGGATTTTGGCTCCCCACAAGGCAAATGAGTGACATTAAGCTTGTTTTTTGGGGAGCTTAATGTGGCTTAACGTACACAAAACAACTTGGACGTTAACCGATTTCCCCCAAACTTCCCATCCTACTAGACTCTCTCTATGCCAACATATTCTGAAGATTTGGGGTCTTTTGAGAAAACATACCAAAAATGATTCACATTAAAACAAACTATTTTATTCCAATCCTAAAACATTTAATGTGAACAGCTTAATGTAAAAAAAATAATAATTGTACAGACGCTCAGCAGTTTTGTAATATGGATAGAGGTGCTCTATCATCGGCACACCCAGAAGCCGTTTAGTTAATGAAAGGGAATAAATAGATATATGAAGGTACCCTTAAATTTGGTGTTGCGCAGAATAAAAATAGATGTAAAGCGATTGTAAAAGTATATATATAGTGGCACAGAGTTGGACAATGTTTGGTAAAAGGATAAACTTTTATTTAACGATAGTACTGCTAAAATACCAATTGATCAAAAAATATAATAAAATAAAATATACAATTAAAAGTATGCAAATAAGATAAAGAGGGCCCTCCTTTGATTGTATGCAGCATGTGTATATGCACTGGATGCTAAACCTTGGATGCTATTTACAAGCTATATGCATAAAGTGCCTGGTGCCAGATGATTACATGAAAGTGCTGGGTGCAAGCTGAGTACACAAAGGCATATTGCATGCTGAGTACACAGGAGGTAATAATTCAGTATTGCATAAATCAATACATCAAGTGCTGGATATGAGCTGAGTACATGAAGTGCCAGGTACTTGCTGAATACATAAAAGTGCTGAGTGCAAGCTGGATACAAGCTGAATACACAAAAGTTGAGTGCAAGCTGAGTACACAAAAATTGATGTTTCAATATTAGATCGTTACGGTTTGATGCACGCTGAATACTCCAAAATAAAATGCACGCAGAATACGCTAGAGTTGGTATTTTAGTGCTTAGTCACTGAATTAGTAGTTCAGCACTTAGTTACTGTGCGTGTCAGGCTATGTTTCTCTCAAATGTTCATGCTGTAGGAGTATACAGTTGTAGTTTACAGGAATTCTTATGATCATTGATACTTACAACATAATGTTTTATCACAATTGGGGGTTCAGTACTTTACCACTCCACGCCGCTTTAATCGTCCGGATCGTATGTTGTTTCTTTGCCCTGCAGAGACCTACGCGGCGTCCCACGTGGACAGTCGCACCTCCACGTGGCATCCCATGTGACAGAGGTGGGGCGGTATGTCACTCACTAAAAGAGTCGTGATTCATCCTTAGTTCCGGGCTGTGGGAAATGCAGCAATTTGTTAAATCGAGCAATTTGTTGATAGTCCAGCGCTAGATTATAAATATCTCCAGTGATCTTAACTTGAATATTCCTTACTGTTCCTTCTACCGAACGAGTTTTAGAGCTAATTTCTGCTCCTTCCTCAGGGCTTATAGTTGTATACTGGAACTAGTGGGGGTGGTACATTTGTTTAATTAAGTGTTCCTGAAATTCCGGACTGGAGTCTGTGTTTTTGGTGCATTTAGGCTCCTATAATAATAGATATCTAACACGGTAATATTTGTTTCATGTTGTAAGTCTTATCAGTTCAAAATATAGTACTAATTGTACCGTGCATAACCAGAATTTAAAAAAATGTGCAAATAAAAAAATATAAAAGCGCGGATGCGTTTTAAATGCGATATATGTGCGTTTCTGGTGTTTTGTTCAATATTCATATTCCATATTCTACAATGGGCCCACAGCATCTTTGATGGATTTTATTCTTATTTTTACAGTATTCATTCTGATGGTAAGACAGTGATATGTTAATTGTCTATCAAACAGTATCAATATTTGACAATTGATGGTGTTGTATTTAGCAGTGGACCAATAGTTTTGTCTTTTAGTAAATGGTGCCAATGTTTATTAATTATTATTTCAATTATTTTATATTGTGCATTATATGGAAGGATCAATCGAATTTCATCGTTTTGTTGTGTAGTTTTTTCTCTATCTCTAAAAAATGTACCCGGATAAGTTAATTGAAAACACATTGGAAAAGGTAAGAAAAATGGACAGACAAGAAGTTTTATAGATAGAACGATGAAATGAGATTGATCCTTCCATATAATGCACAATATAAAATAATCAATAAAAATAATTTATAAACATTAGCACCATTTATTAAAAGTCAAAACTATCGGTCTACTGCTAAATACAACACCATAAATTGTACATGCTAAAGCTCCCAATCTAGGAATTAAGATAGCCCCAACAATAAAAACTGAAGAAAAAAGGAACATCTAACAATTGGCTTTCACTAATTTTTAGATGTGGCCGCTACAAAATAACAAACTTCCCCAAAAAGACAACACAGGTCCATTCTACTCAAAACTTATTCAGTCACTGAGTTGATGACTGCCTAACGTGTAATACCACTGATGTTATATACAGCCGGGTCCATAAATATTGGGACATCAACACAATTGTAATATTTTTGGCTCTATACACCACAACAATGGATTTAAAATGAAACAAACAAGATGTGCTTTAACTGCAGACTGTCAGCTTTAATTTGAGGGTATTTACATCCAAATCAGGTGAACGGTGTAGGAATTACAACTGTTTCCCACTTTTTAAGGAATAAAAAGTAATGGGACAATTGGCTTCTCAGCTGTTCCATGGCCAGGTGTGTGTTATTCCCTCATTGTCCCAATTACAACGAGCAGATAAAAGGTCCAGAGTTCATTTCAAGTGTGCTATTTGCATTTGGAATCTGTTGCTGTCAACTCTCAAGATGAGATCCAAAGAGCTGTCACTATCAGTGAAGCAAGCCATCATTAGGCTGAAAAAACAAAACAAACCCATCAGAGAGCTAGCAAAAACATTAGGCGTGGCCAAAACAACAGTTTGGAACATTCTTAAAAATAAGGAAGGCACCGGTGAGCTCAGCAACACCTAAAGACCTGGAAGACCACAGAAAACAACTGTGGTGGATGACTGAAGAATTATTTCCCTGGTGAAGAAAACACCCTTCACAACAGTTGGCCAGATCAAGAACACTCTCCAGGAGGTAGGTGTATGTGTGTCAAAGTCAACAATCAAGAGAAGACTTCACCAGTATGAATACAGAGGGTTCAACCCAAGATGTAAACCATTAGTGAGCCTCAAAAACAGGAAGGCCAGATTAGAGTTTGCCAAACAACATCTAAAAAAGCCTTCACAGTTCTGGAACAACATCCTATGGACAGATGAGACCAAGATCAACTTGTACCAGAGTGATGGGAAGAGAAGAGTATGGAGAAGGAAAGGAATTGCTCATAATCCTAAGCATACCACTTCATCAGTGAAGCATGGTGGTGGTAGTGTCATGGCGTGGGCATGTATGGCTGCCAATGGAACTGGTTCTCTTGTATTTATTGATGATGTGACTGCTGACAAAAGCAGCAGGATGAATTCTGAAGTTTTTCGGGCAATATTATCTGCTCATATTCAGCCAAATGCTTCAGAACTAGTTGGATGGCGCTTCACAGTGCAGATGGACAATGACCCAAAGCATACTGCAAAAGCAACCAAAGAGTTTTTTTAAGGAAAAAAAGTGGAATGTTATGCAATGGCTAAGTCAATCCCCTGACCTGAATCCGATTGAGCATGCATTTCACTTGCTGAAGGCAAAACTGAAGGGAAAATGCCTCAAGAACAAGCAGGAACTGAAGACAGTTGCAGGAGAAGGCCTGGCAGAGCATCACCAGGGATGAAACCCAGCGTGTGGTGATGTCTATGCATTCCAGACTTCAGGCTGTAATTGACGGCAAAGGATTTGCAACCAAGTATTAAAAAGTGAAAGTTTGATTAATAATTATTATTCTGTCCCTTTACTTTTGGTTCATTAACAAGTGGGAGGCACATATGCAAACTGTTGTAATTCCTACACCGTTCACCTGATTTGAATGTAAATACCCTCAAATTAAAGCTGACAGTATGCAGTTACAGCACATCTTGTTTGTTTCATTTTAAATCCATTGTCGTGGTAGAATGCCCGTGTCACAAACAACACATAAGCAGGACCAAAAGACCAATGAAAAAGAGAATAGCCGAACACATTGCGAATATCAAGAAGGGATATGAACACCGTATCCGAATTCGACACCATATTCGAATTCGACACCCCGCAGGCCTCAATGCAGAACTCAAAATTCTGGGATTTTTATAATATGACACAGATTGGAGGGGGTGCCACTTGGGGATGGGAAATATAGGTCCTGCTGCTCTACAACGTTCAGCACTTCGACTAACATCTTCTGCAGATTTCTAGGTTCCTATGTCCTTCCAACCTACACTCCAAAGACCATACAATAGGCAAATATATGAAGTATTTTATTTCACATATACCCAAGTAAATTAAATGTTTCACATATAAATCAAGACATATTTCACATATGTAGAACATAATTTAGGAGCAACCCACCAAAGGCAGTGTAGGGTGACCATATGATGATGGCAATGAACAAAATATAACAAACGCATTCAAACCGCATCCAAAATGTACCTGCGTTTTTTGATAATACATTTTTGAAATGATTTTTATACAAATGATTTTTTTTTTGAGGGGATTTTACTTATTTTATTACTCATTATTTTCTACTGAGTATATTGAGAAGATTGTCACTAATTTTCAGACAACCAAAAATATTTTTGTCCCAGTGTTATATAATATAAAAAGGACACTGTAAATGCAACCATACCGCCTTCAAAACGCAATAAGGTTTTTACTATTTTACTTTATTTTTACTTTATTGTCATTGTTCGTTATACAACAAATATCATTACTGTTTGATAGACAATTAACATATCACTGTCTTACCATCTGAATGAATACTGTAAAAATAAGGGTAAAATCCATCAAAGATGCTGTGAGCCCATTGTAGAATATGGAATATGAATATTGAACAAAACACCAGAAACGCACATATATCGCATTCAAAACGCATCCGCGTTTTATTTTATTTTTTACTTGCACATTTTTTTATTTATTCTGGTTATGCATGGTACAATTAGTAGTATATTTTGAACTGATAAGACTTACAACATGAAACAAATGTTACTGTTTTAGATATCTATTATAGGCGCCTAAATGCACCAAAAACCCAGAATCCAGTCTGGAATTTCAGGAAGACTTAATTAAATAAATGTGCCACCATCTTGAAGAAGACTAATTATAAACCCCCACTAGTTCCAGTATACAACTATAAGCCCTGAGGAAGGAGGAGATATTAGCTCCGGAATGCGTTTGGTAGAAGGAACAGTGAGGAATATACAAGTCAAGATCACTGGAGATATTTATAATCTAGCGCTGGACTATCAACAAATTGCTCAATTTAACAAATTGACGCATTTCCCACAGCCCGGAACTAAGGACGGATCACGACTCTTTTAGTGAGTGACGTAACGCCCCACCTCTGTCACGTGGGACGCTACTTAGAGGTGCGACTGACCACGTGGGACGCCGCGTAGTTCCTTGCAGGGCAAATAAACTACATACAACATGGGTTGCTAGATCGCCGCTACCACATCCTCAAAACCCAGTCCCCATAGCTCTGTGTGCTTTTATTGTGTAAAAAAACCGATTTGATACATATGCAAAATAACCTGAGATGAGTCCTGTCCCTGACTCATCTCAGGGACAGAACTCATCTCAGGTTAATTTGCATATGTATCAAATCACTTTTTTACACAATAAAAGCACACAGAGCTATAGGGACTGGGTATTGCAGATGTGCTAGCGGCGATCTAGCAACCCATGTCCTGAGCTCTATACACAAAATCCCGGTGACATGTTCCCTTTAATGTAAAAAGAGCTTAATGCACCATAATGTACCTAAACCTCAATCAATTGCCTTGAAACTTTGCACAACCTAAGTTCCAAGCTTCCCAAACCTATCCTGGAAGTTTCATGGATTTTGGCTACCCACAAGGCAAATGAATGACATTAAGCTTCTTTTTTGGGGAGCTTAATGTGGCTTAACGTATAAAAAACAACTCAGATGTTAACTAGTGTTGATCGAGCACCAAAGTGCTTGGGTACTCGGGTGCTCTGGCTGAACACATCGGGATGCTCTCGAGTATAATGGAAGTCAATAGGAGAACCCGAGCAATAAACCAGGCACCCCCTGCTCTGAAGAGGGGAATGTGCCTGGTTCATAGGAAAAGGTCATAAATTGATGGAAACACCACCGAAATGGTTCGGAAACAGCATGGGGAGGATGTCTCGATGCATTTTGGACTCCCAGGTAGAGATGTCCCGAACTATTCGCCGGCGAATAGTTCCCGGCGAAAATAGCTTGTTCGCGTTCACCACTGCGGGCGAACATATGCGATGTTCGGTCCGCCTCCTATACGTCATCATTGAGCAAACTTTGACCCTGTACGTCACAGTCAGCAGACACATTCCAGCGAATCAGCATATCCTCCCTCCCAGACCCTCCCACCGCCTATCAATAAGCAAGGACAGCATCCATCTTAGATTAATTCTGAAGCTACTGTGTCACAAAGTTGTAATCGCAATGTGATTAATGCAGGTTATATTAATCGCATTGCGATTACAACTTAGAGCTGGGTTCCTAATGGTTATATTGATAGACTATAACGAAGATTGAGAATATAGTGCTATATTCGTTGTCAATTCTAGCAATACAACCATTAGGAACTCAGATTTAAGTTGTAATCGCAATGCGAATAATGCAGGTTATATTAATCGCATTGCGAATTCAAGCTAGCGAATGCAAGCTAAGTTCCTAATGGTTGAATTGCTAGAATTGATGAATATAACAAATATAGCACTGTATTCTCAATCTTCATTATATTCTAGCAATAAAACCATTAGGAACCCAGCAGCTCTAAGTTGAATTCGCAATGCGATTAATATAACCTGCATTAATCGCATTGCGATTAGAACTTTCTCAAATCCGACAGTACATTCTAGCATGGAGCCGTTCCCATGGTGATGGGGACGCTCCATGAGCACGGAAGTCGGCAGAAGCTCTAAGTTGAAATCGCAATGCGATTAATTCAAGCTCTATTAATCGCATTGCGATTTCAACAGAACTTCTGCTGACTTCCGTGCTCATGGAGCGTCCCCATCACCATGGGAACGACTCCATGCTAGAATGTACTGTCGGATTTGAGAAAGTTGAAATAGCAATGCGATTAATTCAAGTTCTATAAATCGCATTGCGTTTTCAACTTACCACACTCTGCGTCAACTACGTAATTTTCCATGGGAGTTTTGCCATGGATCTCCCTCCGGCATGCCACAGTCCAGGTGTTAGTCCCCTTGAAACAACTTTTCCATCACTATTGTTGCCACAAAGAGTACCTGTGGGTTTTCAAATTCGCCTTCCTATTGATGTCTATTGCGGTTCACCCGGTTCGCACGTTCGCGAACATTTGCTGAAATTCGCGTTCGCTGTACGCGAACGGAAAATTTTATGTTCGCAACATCACTACTCCTAGGTCGCTGCTAAGAACTATGTTGTCCGAGTAGTACGCCACTTTTACAGACTGACAATAATACGCACAAAACCGGAAAAAATATTTTTTGGGAGGCAAAATTGTTAACATTCTTTCCTGTATATTTACTTGTATATAAAGTGCAAGTTCTGCCAAAAATTACAAGGAAGAGGTACTCCGATACAACCTCTGTATATCACATAATGGAGGGCATCATTCACATTGTGGTACAATAAGTCCGGTATTGGGACTCCTACACTTATAAAGCCTATGCACTGAGTGAAAGGGCTGCCAAAAATTACAAGGAACCGGCACTACAATACACCCTTTATTACACATAAAGGAGGGCATCATACACACCCTTGAAAAAATTAAGATTGATGGCCTAGAGGTAGTGACGATAAATAACAATACAGCACACTTAAGAAGCCCTGTTATTGGAATGAGTACACTTTCCGTTAACGAGGATCTATTGGAGGGCAAGTCTGGTTCCAGCAGCCAACTTGCTCCTGGCCTCCACAACGTTCACCCAGTATGCCATCATGGTCAGGATTGTGTTGACCAGACTCTTGGCTACTAAGACTGGACTTGTAGGTGAGGGCCTGCTGCCGCTTTGTTAACTCTAGATAACTTCTAGGCCATCGCACGTCCCCCCGACGGCAGCAATCCATTTGGATGTCTGCCCTATCAACTTTGGAGCAATTTTTCAACAAGGACCTTCTGGTATAGTACCGTTTTGCTTGTCCTCTCCACCAGAGGAATGAGAGATGAGTTCTCTTTGTAGCGGGGGTCGAGAAGAGTGAACAACCAGTAATCCGTGTTGTCTACAATTCGTAAACGCGCGGGTCGTGCAAAAGGCAGCCTAACATGAAGTCAGCCATGTGTGTCAGAGTACCAGCAGGTAAGCTGACCCTGTAAAACATTATATGCAAGGGCCTGCAGTTGAGCGGACCTTGTAAAACATTATATGCGAGGGCCTGCAGATGAGCTGACCCTGTAAAACATTAGATGCGTGGGCCTGCAGTTGAGCTGACCCTGTAAAACATTATATGCCAGGGTCTGCAGGTAAACTGTCCCTGTAAAACACATTATATGCGAGGGTCTGCAGGTGAACTGACCCTGTAAAAAATTATGTGAGGGCATTATATGCGACAAATTAGCTTGTTGATATGCTGGAAGAAGAGGAGGAGGAGGAGAAAAGGAAGATTTAACCATATACCCTTTTTTGTGGTGGAAGGGGTGCATGGGAATACAGTGTATTGAGTACATTAAACAACACATTTAAAGTGCCTTTGTTCATCCGCTTTCCTCTGGTGGAGTCAAGAAGTCTGGAGAAATCAAGGCCTTGTTCATTTTGCTAAGAGTCAACCTGTCAGCATTTTCAGTTGACAGACGGATACGCTTATCTGTTATAATGCCACCAGCAACACTAAATACCCGCCCAGACAAAACACTGGCGGCGCACCTCCAAAGGGTAGAGCGACAGTTTATGCCACGTGTCCAGCTTGGACATCCAGTAGTTGTAAAGCACTGAGGGATCACTGAGGACGCTGACATGGTCTGCTACGTACTCCTTCACCATCTTCCAAAACTTTTCCGTCCTTGTAACACTAGGCCGTACATCAGGGTGAGGGTGCTGGCAGGGTGTCCTGAAACTGTCCCAGGCCTTGGAGAGTGTTGCCCTGCCTCTGTTGAAACTGCTGTGTGTTCCCCTTGTCTCTCCTCCTCGGTTGCCCAAAGAAAGAACGGACCTTCTGATATTGCACCATTTTGCTCATCCTCGCCACCTGAGGAATGAGAGATGAGAAGTTATTTTTGTAGCGGGGGTCGAGAAGGGTGAACACCCAGTAATCCATGTTTTCTAAAATGTGTATAACGCGCGGATCTCTGGCCCTGACACACAGAAGGTATCAGACAAATGTCACAAGTCACTGCAGACACCTTCTATAGAAAACGTTTTGAAAATTATGGAAAAAATATACTCGTTTTCATTTATATTTTTCCTATCTTTGGCCCTGACACACAGAAGGTATTGGACAGATGTCACAAGTCACTGCAGACACCCTCTATAGAAAAAGTATTGAAAATGATGGCTACTGGCATTATTATGAGGGCAGTACTTACCTGCACGTTTACTGGCTGAATATCAGCTGCGAAACATGCGGGGAGGAGACTCTAGCATGACGCTCGAGCATATGCGGTACTCGGCCGAGTACCGCCATGTGCCAAGCATAGCGATGCTCAAGCCGAACAGCAGTGCGGCCGAGCATGCTCGCTCAACAGTAATGTTAACCAAATTCCCCCAATCTTCCCATCCTACTAGACTCTCTCTATGCCAACATATTCTGAAGATTTGGGGTCATTTGAGAAAACATACCAAAAGTTATTCACATTAAACTATTTTATTCCTTTTTGAAAACATTTAGCTTAATGTAAAAATAGCTTAATCTACCATAATGTGCCTAAACCTCAATCAATTGCCTTGAAACTTTGCACAGCCTAAGTTCCCAGCTTCCCAAACCTATGCTGGATTTTGGCTACCCACAAGGCAAATGAGTGACATTAAACTTGTTTTTTGGGGAGCTTAATGTGGCTTAAGTACACAAAACAACTCAGATGTAAACCAATTTCCCCAAAACTTCCCATCCTACTAGACTCTCTCTATGCCAACATATTCTGAAGATTTGGGGTCTTTTGAGAAAACATACCAAAAGTTATTCACATTAAACTATTTTATTCCTTTTTGAAAACATTTAGCTTAATGTAAAAATAGCTTAATCTACCATAATGTGCCTAAACCTCAATCAATTGCCTTGAAACTTTGCACAACCTAAGATCTCAGCTTCCCAAACCTATCCTGGAAGTTTCATGGATTTTGGCTTCCCACAAGGCAAATGAGTGACATTAAGCTTGTTTTTTGGGGAGCTTAATGTGGCTTAAAAAACAACTCAGATGTATAGGAGCACAGGGTGACACTGGGTATTAGAGCAACAGCTGAATAGTGACAGGCATGAGCTCTTCAGTAGGAGAAACACCAGACTTGGTCCTGAGGTCCATTTCAATACCATGTACCTTCGGTAGACATCCAGATTCTCTGGTCCTCCTCCTCAATCACCATCTGAGGCCTCCTGTAGGCTTCAGTCCTACTCAAACTTTTCCTACACTTGAGCATTCCCACCCTCAGACCAATCATGGAGAGAGACTGAACTAAGACCTGGAAAAAGATGGTAACCACATAAATTTATAACCAGCCTTGGTAGCAGGGTGCACAGCTTACAACAATAGAAAACACAAAAAATCCCCAGCACACCTGCCAACTGGCCTGCAACAAAACAGATTGCCCTGTCTAACAGTATACATTAAAAGCTCAGGTTTTAGTTGCACAAACCTTTGGCCAAAAATATGTAGAAACCACACTGCCACTGCCACGGAGGTAAAGTGTGGTCCTAGCTCTATTTATATGTCTCCAAATGGAAGCATATTGATTCAGTTGATAAATTAAATGCAGGTGTACCTGGAGGTAGCCTACTCCCCCTCACAAGGTGCAGGGACTCATTGGAGGCACAGCAACCACAGATACATGCTGGTAACCCCAATGCGTCACCACAACCAAGATAGACTAAGACCTGAGCCGGAGCTATGGCTGATCCTGCGGCTAGCTTTGTGAATAATCCTTCACATTTCTAATAGCCGCTGCACAAAAGGTAGTAGGGGCTATGCGAGCCTAACATCACTCAATAAGAGAACTTAGGTTGTCCAAATTTTGAAGGTAATTAATTGAGGGTTATGTACATTATGGTACATTAAGCTCTTTTTACATTAAACTGTTCACATTTAAATGTTTTAGGATGGGAATAAAATAGTTTAATGTGAATAACTTTTGGTATGTTTTCTCAAATGACCCAAAATCTTCAGAATATGTTGGCATAGAGAGAATCTTGTAGTATAGGACGTTTAGGAGAAATCGGTTAACATCTGAGTTGTTTTTTGTACGTTAAGCCACATTAAGCTCCCCAAAAAACAAGCTTAATGTCACTCATTTGCCTTATGGGTAGCCAAAATCCATGAAACATTCAGGATAGGTTTTGGAAGCTGAGATCTTAGGTTGTGCAAAGTTTCAAGGCAATTGATTAAGGTTTAGGCACATTAGGGTACATTAAGTTACAGTACGCCATTTTCACATTAACTGTTTTAGGATGTCCCTGAAGTCAATTCGTAAAAAAAATGTATGGGCTCCGTGTAGCAAAACTTTGCTTCCACTTAAGTTGCGCAAGGCTTCGTTGAATGACTTAGGTATTGCTATCTGTGTATTTAAAAACAATTTCAATAGGAATCTAAAGTCGTCTTTAGTACTGGCTGGTATCTTGGTACCAAAGCTGACTCCTATTTTTAAGTGGAGACAAAGTTTTGCTACACAGAGCCCATATATTTTAATGCTGTACTGAAACAGCACTACAAAGTTTTTTTTACGAATCGATTTGCTGAACCCTACTAAAAATGTTCATAACATTTCAGTAAAATAAGGAGTCTTAGGGTACTTTTACACTAGCGTTATTCTTTCCTGCCATAGAGTTCCGTTTAAAGGGCGCTATGCCGGAAAAGAACTGATCAGGCATATCCCAATGCATTCTGAATGGATAGAAATCCGTTCAGTTTGCATCAGTATGCCTTCCATTCAGTCACTGTCAGGCGTTTTGGCCGGACATAATACCGCAGTCCAAAATGCCTGATCAGTCGCTGGAATGCTGGATCTGGCATTAATTCCCATTGATTTGCATTAGTGCCGGCACTGCAAAACAACTGAAGGACTGATCCGTCCTTCCGGTCTGCGCAGACCGGGAAAACTGTGAAAAATACTGCAAGACGGATCCGTCCATCCGCATGACAAGCGGAGAGACTGATCCGTCCTTGCAATGCATTTGTAGACAGATCCGGACCCGCAGGCAGCGACGACGGAACTGCCTGCCGGTTCACACTAACGCTAGTGTGAAAGTACCCATAGCTGTTTAGCATACAGGCAATTGCCGACAGGGACACAACTGTATCTACTTCTCACCTGTGAGCAGGACTAGCTATGAATGACTACTGAATGTTATATAGTTACATGAGTTGAAAGAAGACACAGGTCCAACCTTTTGTAGACCAACATTAACTGTTAAATTATGTATAACCCTCAGTTCCACTTGCTATTAGATAAGTATCTAGACCTTTTTATAAGTTGAGATAGTATCTGCCATTACTACCTTTTGTGGTAGGGAATCCACTACTCTAAAGGCTACTTTCACACTAGCGTTTTTGCTGGGTTCAGCAAAAACGCTTCAGTTACTGATAATACAACCATCTGCATCCATTATGAACAGATCTGGTTGTATTATCTTTAACATTTCCAAGACAGGTCCGTCATTAACTCCATTAAAAGTCAATGGAGGACGGATCCGTTTTCTATTGTGTCAGAGAAAACGGATTCGTCCCCCATTGACTTTCAATGGAGTTAATGACGGATCCGTCTTGGAAATGTTAAAGATAATACAACCGAATCTGTTCATAACGGATGCAGATGGTTGTATTATCAGTAACGGAAGCGTTTTTGATGAACCCATTGACTTGTTTTGTGGGTCATGACGGATCCGTTTTGCTCCGCATCCCAGGACGCATGCTATGGTTTGCTCTCTGATATAAGAATGGGACGGAATGCATTTTGGAGCATTCCATTCTGTTCAGTTACGTTTTGTCCCTATTGACAATGAATGGGGACAAAACGGAAGCGATTTTTTCCGGTATTGAGACCCTATACTGGAAAATATTAACGCTAGTGTGAAAGTAGCCTAACCATAAAGAATCCCTTCCTGTATTGATGTCTGAATCACCTTTATATCAAGAAAGTCCCCTGGTGCTTCGTAAAGTCCCTACAATGAAAATATCATGTGCCAGTTCTCTGTATTCACCACACATGTATTTGTACATGTAAATGAGATCACCTCTAAGACTTTATTTTTCCAATCTGAACAAGCCCAAATTTTTAAGCCTCTCATTATAAGAGAGACTTTTCAATCAATCCATTTAATAACCTGGTCACCCGTCTCTGAACCCTTTGAAGCTCACCCATATCCTTTACAGTATGTGAAGCCTAAAACTGAAATTATATTCAAGATGTGGATTTACAAAGGATTTATAAAGGGAAAATATCATTTTTTTTTATCTCTCATTTATGCACCCTAAAATCTTATTTGCTTTGCTGCTGGTTGGCTTATGTGTGGTAACCATATAATTAAACCCCCTTGTTCTAACATAGTAACATAGTATATAAGGCTGAAAAAAGACATTTGTCCATCCAGTTCAGCCTGGCATCCTGCAAGTTGATCCAGAGGAAGGCAAAAAATAAAATAAAAAACTGTGAGGTAGAAGCCAATTTTCCACACTTTGGGGGGGGGGGGGGGGGGAGGTGTATTCCTTCCTGACTCCAATCAGGCAATCGTCATTACTCCCTGGATCAACGACCCCTCTCTGGTAGCTATAGCCTGTAATATTATTACACTCCAGAAATACATCCAGGCCCTTTTTGAACTCTTTTAGTGAACTCATCATCACCACCCCCTCCATAGTCTCACTGCATTTTTTTTGCAGCTGGGGTCAGAAGTCAAACAATGTTGGGGATTGAGACCTATCACTGGTAAGATAACAGTATTGTGACCTGCAGTAACCTGATGCTGGCTGTTCTCGGAACTGCATGTGTTTCAGAGCGGCTCGCGGCGCAGGCACAGGTAAGGACTTACCTCTGCATCGCCGGGCTTGGGAGTGAAGATGGCAGATCGCATGTGTTCGTCGGCAAACACTGCGAATTTGCCATCATTGGTGAGGAACAGACAGGCACAGTATGGTCAATTGACTGCCAAACACTAATGTGAACATTGATCCTTGCAGCTGGAAATCCTGACTGACACCTCCAGCAGGTTCTGAACTGCCCACAGCACACCCCTTCCGAAACTGTGACACCTACCGGTCCCCTAGTCTAAGAAGGAGGATGGGAGCTGGAACATCACTTGCAGCAGATTTAGGAAACTGAATTTGATGTTGGTCACATGAACAGCATTGGAATAAGGACACTAGGGCTAGATAGATAAATACAATACATTAACAAAAGGCTAGGTGGAGATATTGTAGTTGACTGGGAGGCACCTGTTTAGAGGTGCACTACCCCTCTAAAGAGAACTGGGCCTAATGCAGATCTTTGTGGTATGCCACTGCTGACTTTAGCCTGTAACTAATTCTTCACATGTGCAAATATTTTCCCCTAATGCCTGAATTTGTAGATTCAGCACAAGACTCTTGTATGGCACTGTATAAAATGCTTTTGTGTAATTCAGATATATCACAAGGACCGCATGACCAACATCCAGATTGAAGAAACGAAGCATGTTGGATAGGTACAACCTTTTTACATTTCCTACTGAGTTCTTTGTAAGCCTAGAATGTATTATCTGAACCTTCTGCCTGTTTTAATGCTTTTTGTTTTTGTGTTATGTTGCATACATCCCTTTTTAGCCAGATTGGTTTCCTTTAATTCCTGGACATATTGTTACTAGAGATGAGCAAATCAAATCCCACAAAGTGAAATTCGATCTGAATTTTAGGATAAATTCAATTAGCCTAGAAGCCGAATTTCCTTGTGCTTCGTGTCAGCAAATCGATTTAACCTGAAATAGTATAAAAAAAAACAAAAAGGTGAGGGCCTACCGGTGAACAGACCGTATGAAACATTCGAGGTGAGAGCCTGAAGGTGAGTGGAGCCTATAAAACATTGTAGTGAGGGCCTACAGGTGAGCAGACCGTATACAACATTAGAGGTGAGGGCCTACCGGTGAGCAGACCGTATAAAACATTGGAGGTGAGGGCCTGAATGTGAGCGGACCCTATAAAACATTGTAGTGAGGGACTAACGGTGAGCAGACCGTATAAAACATTGGAGGTGAGGACCTGAAGGTGAGTGGACCCTATAAAACATTGTAGTGAGGGCCGACAGGTGAGCAGACTGTATGAAACATTGGAGGTGAGCGCCTGATGGTGAGCGGACCCTTTAAAACATTGTAGTGAGGGTTTACAGGTGAGCAGACCGTATAAAACATTGGAGGTGAGCGCCTGAAAGTGAGCGGACCCTTTAAAACTTTGTAGTGAGTGCCTACAAGTGAGCAGACCGTATAAAACATTGGAGGTGAGAGCCTGAAGGTGAGCGGACCCTATAAAACATTGTAGTGAGGGCCTACAGGTGAGCAGACCATATACAACATTGGAGATGGGGGCCTGAAGGTGAGAGGACCCAATAAAAGTGAAGGCATATATACTGTATGGAAGAGGAGGAGGAGGATGAGAAAACAAGATTTAAACGGTGAAAAGGGTGCATCTGAATCTTGTGGATTGAGTACATTATAAAGCATACATTAAAATTGCGTTTTTGTTCCTCATTAGCTCAGCGTTCCTCTGGTGGAGTGGAGAAGTCATGGGCAATCCAGGCCTTGTTCATTTTTATCTGAGTCAACCTGTCAGCATTGTCAGTGGACAAGCGGATATGCTTATCTGTTATAATGCCACCAGCAGCACTAATACACGCTCAGACAATACGCTAGTGGCAGGGCAGGCCAGCACCTCCAAGGCATAGAGTGCAAGTTCGTGCCACGTGTCCAGCTTGGACACCCAGTAGTTGTAAGGCACCGAGGGATCATTGAGGATCACTGAGGATGCTGACACGGTCTGCTACGTATTCCTTCACCATCTTCCAAAACTTTTCCCTCCTTGGGACAGTAGGCCGTGCTTCATGGTGCGGTTGCTGGCGGGATGTCATGGAAGTGTCCCATGCCTTGGAGAGCATTGCCCTGCCTTTGTTGGAACTTGAGTGTGTTCCCGTTGTCTGCCTTCCTCATTGCCAATGGAAGTACGGACTCTGCCACCAACTTTGTCAGATGGAAATGTTTGGAGCAATTTCTCAACAAGGACCTTCTGGTATTGCACCATTTTACTTGCCCTCCCCACCACAGGAATGATAGATGAGAAGTTTTCTTTGTAGTGGGGGTCGAGAAGGGTGAACACCCAATAATCTGTGTTATTTAAAATGCGTATAATGCAAGGGTCGCGGGAAAGGCAGCCTAACATGAAGTCAGCCATGTGTGCCAGAGTACCAACAGGCAAGACGTCTATGTCAACATCAGGTTGACTCTCAATCTCTTCATCCTCCTCCTCATCCCCTTGTGCCTATCCATGTCAAACCGATGGAATTAAAGTTCCGTTGGTAGTACCCTCTGTAGCAGAGGCAACTGTCTCCAGCTCCTCCTCCTCCTCCTCATGGTCCAATTCGCGCCGAGAAGACGAAATGTGGGTTATCTGGCTATCACCCACACTAAAGTCCTCCCCCATTTCCACGTATGTCACATTCAGAGTGTCGTCCTTAATTGTGAGCAGCGATCATTTGAGTAGACACAGAAGTGGGATGCTTATGCTGATTATAGCGTTATCGCCACTAACCATCTGTTTGGATTCATCAAAGTTTCTTAAAACCTCACAGAGGTCTGTCATCAATGCCCACTCCTCGCTTGTGAATAGTGGAAGTTGACTCAAAAGTCAACGACCATGTTGCAGCTGGTATTCCACAACTGCCCTCTGCTACTCACAAAGCCTGGACAACTTGTAGAACTTAGGGTTCCAGCACGTGCTCACGTAGCACAACAGTCGGTGAGCTGGAAGCCCCAAGCACTGCTGCAGCATTGACAGAGCGGCTGAAGCTGTGGACGACTTGCAGAAATGGGCACCCACGCGGCTCGCCTTTACTAGTAGCTCTGTCAAATTTGGGTGTGTTTTAATAAACCGCTGAACCACTAAGTTTAATACCTGTGCTAAGCATGGCATGTGCATCAGGTTGCCAAGCTCCAAAGCCGCCACCAAGTTACTGCCATTGTCCGACACAACCATGCCTGGTACAACCATGCCTGGTTATAGGTTGAGTGGCGACAGCCACAGCTCAGTCTGGTCCCTCATACCCTACCACAGCTCTGCAGTGGTGTGCTGTTTGTCCCATAGGCAGATCAGCTTCTGCACAGCCTGTTGACATTTCCCCACAGCAGTGCTACACTGCTTCCAGCTTCCAACTGATGGATGACTGCTGGAGGTAGAAGTGGTGGATGTGGAGGTGGAGGCGGAAGAGGAGGAGGAGAAGTGGGGGTTGGAGCCAGTAACATAGCTGCTGGCAGAGACCCTCATGGACGTAGGGCCCCCAATCCTGGGTGTGGGTAGCACCTGTGCCATCCCAGGGTACGACTCACTCCCGGCCTCCACAACATTCACCCAGTGTGCGGTCAGGGAAATGTAGCATCCCTGGCCATCAGCACTTGTCCATGTGTCCAAGGTCAAGTGGACCTTCCCAGTAACTGTGTTGGTCCGGGCACAGGTGATGTTTTGGGACACATGTTGGTGGGCACTACACACCGAGAAAAATAGTGGAGGCTGGGGACTGCATACCGAGGGATGGCTGTAGACATCAGGCTGCGGAAGGCCTCAGTCTCCACAAGCCTATATAGCAACATTTCAAGGGCCAGTTGGTGGCGTATTTAGTGCTATGGACAGTGGGTGGGTGGCTAGGTGTTTCTGCTTGCGTTCAAATGCCTGGGGTAAGGACAATTGGATGCTGCGCTGGGACAGGGAAGTGGATGTAGTTGCTGATGGTGCATGCGAAGGCCCAGGTGCAGGGCAAGAGGCATCTGGCCCTGCGCCTTCGACAGGGGATTGGCCAGCAGTGTGTAACACAGGGGAAGAGGAGGCAGACCCAGATTGTGGACCCAGGTGTTCGGCCCACTGATTAGGGTGCTTGGATGCCATGTGGTGGATCATGCTGGTGGTGGTGAGGTTGCTTGTGTTCGCGCCCTCATTTTGGTACGGCACAGGTTGCAAACTACCACTCTTTTGTCGTCTGCACTTTCCGCAAAAAAGTGCTATCCCTTGGCAAGGGAGATATCACGATCGGCGTGACTATCACATACGTGACACACAGGGAGGGAAAGAGGAAGGCCCTGCCCAAGTGAGAGGGAAGGTGGTGACCCCTGACTCACCTTGCGGCTGGCACCTGGCTGCCCTGACGTCCCTAGACGGGTTCCTCACCCGTACGCCGATCACGTGCCTAAAACCCTGGCTTTCCCTAAGATGAGCCCTAGATAGTGAACAGGGCGGTGGGAACACTAGTCCGCACCACTAGCTCTAAAGGAAAACACCAAGGGGAGGACAGACAATACAGACTAAACATATAATCCCAGGTGGGCGACAACAGGAGACAACAAAAAGCCCAACAGGGATCCGGAGGGAAGCACTCTGGAACAACAACCAGGATTCACAGCTCCAGTGGGTCAGTATAGATGTCCAGGCAGGAAGCTCTATAACTGGCAACTAGAGAAGTGTGAGAGGAGAATATAAGGAGGTTGGGAGTGGCAGACAAGAAACAGCTGAGGAGGAGAAGCTACGGATCCCTGAGTGAGACAAAAAGGATTGCAAGGCAAACACAGAAAACAATCACTAAGAAACAACGTGATCTTTAGACATAGAGCGCGCAGCCACCCGCTGCGACTTCCTGACCCCGGGTATAACGGAGTCAGACGTGGCTCTTGACACCCTCGTGACAGTACCCCCCCTTTCACGAGGGGCCTCCGGACACTCAGGACCAGGTCTCTCAGGATGAGAGGCATGGAAAGCCTGAATTAACCTGTTGGCGTTTACCTCTGACGCTGGAACCCACATTCTTTCCTCGGGACCGTAACCCCTCCAATGCACCAGATACTGAAGAGAGCGGCGGACCCGACGAGAATCAACAATTCTGGATATTTGAAACTCCAGATTACCATCCACAATAACAGGAGGAGGTGGCAGCGGTGATGGTTCTAGAGGTGGAACATACTTCTTGAGTAACGACTTATGGAAGACGTTATGGATCTTAAAAGTCTGAGGTAGCTCCAGGCGAAAAGCCACAGGGTTAATGACGGCTACTATTTTATAAGGACCAATGAACCTAGGACCCAGTTTCCAAGAGGGAACCTTCAACTTAATATTCCTAGTAGACAACCACACATAGTCATTCACTCCTAGGTCCGGACCTGGCGACCGTTTCTTATTGGCCATGCATTTATATTTACCACTCATATTTTTCAAGTTAGCTTGCACCTTCTGCCATACCGATGAAAGAGATGAAGAAAACCGTTCCTCTTCGGGAACCCCAGAAGACCCCCCCCTTTGAAAGTACAAAATTGGGGATGAAAACCGTATGCACCAAGAAATGGTGACTTGCCAGTGGATTCCTGACAGCGATTATTTATGGCAAACTCGGCTAACGGTAAATATGATGACCACACCTCTTGGTTTTCAGACACAAAACACCTTAAATATGTTTCTAGGTTTTGGTTGGTACGCTCAGTCTGTCCATTCGACTGAGGATGGAAAGCTGAGGAAAAGGACAAGTGTACCCCCAAACGGGAACAAAAAGCTTTCCAAAACTTAGAAATAAACTGGGTTCCCCGATCCGAAACCACATCGGAAGGGACCCCGTGAAGCTTCACGATTTCACTGATAAACACCTGAGCAAGAGTCTTAGCATTAGGAAGTGCGGGTAGCGCAATAAAGTGTACCATTTTGCTAAACCTGTCTACTACTACCAAGATAACTGTTTTACCCGCAGACAAAGGTAAGTCAGTGATGAAATCCATTGATAGATGTGTCCATGGCCTATTGGGGATGAAAAGTGGCAATAAAGACCCTGCTGGACGTGTATGAGAGACTTTCGCGCGTGCACAAGTAGAACAAGTAGACACGAAATCCATTACATCCTGACGCAACCTTGGCCACCAAAAGCGACGAGACAATAGCTCCAAGGTTGCTTTACTACCCGGGTGCCCAGCAAGTGCCGAATTATGATGTTCCTTTAATAGTTCAAGACGCAGGTTTAACGGTACAAACAATTTCTCTGAGGGGCAAGAGGCCGGGGCGTCCCCCTGGGCCTCTAACACCTTTCCCTCTAGAACAGCAGAGTGTACAGCAGAGACAACCACTCCTCTTTGTAAAATAGGTACCGGATCACTAACATTACCCCCTCCAGGGAAACTACGAGATAATGCGTCTGCCTTGGTATTTTTTGCCCCAGGACGATAGGTGATTACAAAGTTAAATCTGGTAAAGAATAGCGACCACCTAGCTTGTCTAGGGGTGAGACGCTTAGCCGATTCTAGGTACAGAAGGTTTTTGTGATCCGTAATCACCGTGACGGGGTGGATTGCTCCCTCTAAGAAGTGACGCCACTCTTCAAACGCCAGTTTAATCGCCAACAGTTCCCTATTTCCAATATCATAGTTCTTTTCTGCTGTAGATAACTTTTTGGAAAAGAAAGCGCAAGGACGCCATTTGCCAGGAGACGGACCCTGAGACAATACAGCCCCCACTCCCACCTCTGACGCATCTACTTCAACAATAAAAGGCTGGGAGACATCAGGTTGAATTAGAACAGGTGCCGAGGTAAATCTCTCTTTTAGAGAGGAAAATGCAATTTTAGCGGCGTCAGACCATTTAGAAAAATCAGTCCCCTTCCTAGTCATGTCAGTAAGGGGTTTAACGATCACTGAAGAATTTTTAATGAACTTTCTATAGAAATTTGCGAAACCCAAAAACCGTTGTAGAGCTTTAAGGTTCTCAGGAAGATCCCAATCTAAAATTGCCTGGACCTTCCTAGGATCCATACGGAAACCTGAAGCGGATAATAGATATCCCAGGAACTGTATTTCCTGAACGGCGAAGACACATTTTTCAATTTTCGCATATAATTTATTCGTCCGTAGGACCTGCAGTACTTGCCTGACATGTACTTCATGTGTTTTCAGATCAGCCGAATAAATTAAGATATCATCTAGGTATATGACTACAAACCTGCCGATGAGATGACTAAAAATATCATTAACGAAATGTTGGAAGACAGCAGGGGCATTGGTCAGACCGAAAGGCATGACTAAATTTTCATAATGCCCCTCAGGGGTGTTAAAAGCTGTCTTCCACTCATCCCCTTCCTTGATACGAATCAGATTGTAGGCCCCCCTAAGATCAAGTTTGGAGAACCACCTAGCACCCGCAATCTGATTAAAAAGGTCAGGAATGAGAGGAAGAGGGTATGGGTCTCGGATGGTTATCCGGTTTAGCACACGGAAATCTAGGCAAGGACGCAGGCCCCCATCTTTCTTTTTAACAAAGAAAAACCCTGCAGCCACGGGTGAAGAAGATGGTCTGATGTGTCCCTTAGCCAGACTCTCGGAGATATAATCTTTCATGGCTTGTCTCTCGGGACCCGAAAGATTATACAACCTGGACTTGGGTAATTTTGCACCGGGAATCAGGTTAACCGGGCAATCATAAGGACGATGAGGTGGTAGCTTCTGACAACCCTTTTCAGAAAAAACGTCCTCAAAGTCCGAAATAAATGTAGGTAGGGAAGCTATGGAGGCGATTAAGCAATTGTTATTTAAGCAATTCTCTCTGCAATGCTCACTCCACTCCAATATCTCCCTGGCCTGCCAATCCATCACTGGATTGTGCGCTACCAACCAGGGAAGACCCAATACCACAGGAGAGGGAAGGCCCTCCAGAACGTAACATGAAAGATACTCATTATGGTGGTCCCCTACCCGAAGGTGTAAGTTATGGACAATGTGAGTGAGGTTTCTCTGAGACAGAGGAGCAGAATCAATAGCGAATATGGGAATAGGTCTCTGCAGCGTACAGAGAGACAAACCCATAGTGCGGGCAAAATGGGCATCTATCAAATTTACCCCTCTCCACTGTCTAGAAAAAAAGAAATAGACTCCGTCTTCACACCAAAAACAATAACCGCTGGCAACACAAATTGAGATGTTCGTATGGAGGAAACGTATACCCCCCGGCTGACATCCTCCGCACAGCCTGGGGTTAGTAGTTTTCCGACGGTCTTTTGTTTTTGAGAAAGGAGGGACAGACATTAATGAAATGACCCCTCCCCCCACAGAAAAAACAAGCCCCCCACCTACGGCGAACCTCAGGAGGACGGACCTGACGAGAAGTTCCTCCTAGCTGCATAGGCTCATCTAAGTCAGTACAGACTAACTGCTGCTTGGGAGAGGTTACCGATTGCTCAGGAATTTTCGATCTCTCCCTAAGACGTCTATCTATTCTGATAGAGAGGGACATAACAGCATCAAGGAAAGGGGGGTCTCATACAGCGCCAGCGCATCCTTAACCCTTTCAGATAACCCAGAGCAGAACTGACTCCTGAGAGCCGGGTCGTTCCACTGAGTATCCGTAGCCCACCTACGGAACTCTGAGAAATATTCCTCTGCTGGCCGATCTCCCTGTAGGAGTCTCCGTAACTTCGACTCAGCCAGGGCGACTCGGTCAGGGTCATCATATATGAGACCCAAAGCCCCAAAAAATCCCTCCACTGACCGGAGAGCCTGGGAACCAGGGGGTAACGAGAACGCCCAGGATTGCGGGTCCCCCTGAAGCAGGGAAATAACAATCCCCACCCGCTGTTCTTCATTACCTGAGGAGTAAGGGCGCAGCTTAAAATATAATTTGCAGGCCTCACGGAACGTCACAAATTTGTCCCTTCCCCCAGAAAACCTGTCAGGAAGAACAACCTTGGGTTCCGTAACAACCTGGTTACCACTAGCAACCGCTGGGCTTGCGGTCTGCTGCATTTGCTGCTGTTGTTGGAGGACAGACGCCTTCAATCCTGCCACCTCCAAAGACAGGCCTTGAAGCTGTTTTGCCAAAGCAGTAATAGGATCCATATTGGATTCTAAGTAGAGAAAAATAAAAATAAAAAATTTATTTTTTTTCTCAAAAAATAAGGGCCAGTTATAATATCACGATCGGCGTGACTATCACATACGTGACACACAGGGAGGGAAAGAGGAAGGCCCTGCCCAAGTGAGAGGGAAGGTGGTGACCCCTGACTCACCTTGCGGCTGGCACCTGGCTGCCCTGACGTCCCTAGACGGGTTCCTCACCCGTACGCCGATCACGTGCCTAAAACCCTGGCTTTCCCTAAGATGAGCCCTAGATAGTGAACAGGGCGGTGGGAACACTAGTCCGCACCACTAGCTCTAAAGGAAAACACCAAGGGGAGGACAGACAATACAGACTAAACATATAATCCCAGGTGGGCGACAACAGGAGACAACAAAAAGCCCAACAGGGATCCGGAGGGAAGCACTCTGGAACAACAACCAGGATTCACAGCTCCAGTGGGTCAGTATAGATGTCCAGGCAGGAAGCTCTATAACTGGCAACTAGAGAAGTGTGAGAGGAGAATATAAGGAGGTTGGGAGTGGCAGACAAGAAACAGCTGAGGAGGAGAAGCTACGGATCCCTGAGTGAGACAAAAAGGATTGCAAGGCAAACACAGAAAACAATCACTAAGAAACAACGTGATCTTTAGACATAGAGCGCGCAGCCACCCGCTGCGACTTCCTGACCCCGGGTATAACGGAGTCAGACGTGGCTCTTGACACCCTCGTGACAGGAGATTTACGCATGTGGGTGCTCCGTGTAATGGTTGCGGGTCTGTTTGGTGTGGGCCGACTTCTCCCTTTTGCCACACCACTGCCTCTTACAGCTTGTTGCGGTGCTGCAGATCCCTCCTCGTCTATACTGCTTTCCTTGCTCAGCTTTTCACCTTCCCAAGTTGGGTCAGTGACCTCATCATCCACCACCTCCTCTTCCACTTCCTCATTCCCATCCTCCTGATTTGACCTAACCACAACCTCAGTGATTGACAACTGTGTTTTATCCTCATCCACCTTGTGAACAAATAATTGATGTTCACCACCCTCATCTTCTTGACCCTGTGATAGGTCAAGAGGTTGTGAATCAGGGCATAAGATCTGTGCTTGGCGAGAGGGCCAAATCTAGTGATGGCGATGAAAATAGGTCCTCGGAATGTCCAAGTGTGGTATCAACGGTTTGTCCGACTCTACATGGTGGGAGGAAGGAGGATCAGAGTGAGGATTCTTTGCTTATATTCTGCCATCCAACCGACCACGTGGTCGCACTGGTCCGACTTGGACAGTGTTGTCCTGCGATGCCCAGTTAACTGTGAAATGAAACTGGGTATGGTGGATTTTTTCTTTTTTCCAGTTTCACCGGCAGCTGGCACAGTTTCATTGCGCCCAGGGCCACGGCCTCTGCCTGAACCGTCAGCAACATGACCACTTCGTGCTCGCCTTCTTCATATTAAAAGGTTTATTAAATAGATGTTGGACAACTTATTTAAATTTGCCCCAGCAAAATATTTCTCTGCTGGAATACTGTATATATGGTTGCGGCCTAAATGCACACACAGATGTGCCCAAAAGTAGTTAAATGTGTCCCAAATACAAATAATTCTCTGCTGGATACTGAATATAATGTTTGTGGATTGAACACACAGATGTGCATAAAACTAGTTTAATTTGTCCCAAATAAAATGTATTCTCTGCTGGAATACTGTATATAATGTTTGTGGATTGAACGCACACACAGATGTGCCCAAAAGTAGTTAAATGTGTCCCAAATACAAATAATTCTCTGCTGGAATACTGAAAATACGGTTGCGGCCTAAACACACACAGGTATAACGGTTGCGGATTGAACGCGCACACAGATTCCATCATGTGTGAAGAGGGGGCGAAGCTAGAGGAGCCGAGGCAGCAGCAGGAGATAATGGAGACACTGCTCCTTCTGACCTCCTGTATTACTGTGCCTCCAGTATAATGTTCAGTCCCTCACTGGTCGTCCTACTCCACACAGCAGCACTGGGGTAAGTTACTGTGGGAGGAAGGTTAGGGTTCTGAAGCTGCTGCCCCACCTGCACCTCTTGTGTCCCCTGTTGTTCCAACCCCTCGTAGAACTCTGCCCACTCACATATGATGTAATATCTCTGGAGGTTATATCAGCGCTGGAGTGTTATAAGAGGAGCGGCTGATATCACTCACATATGATGTAATATATCTGGAGGTTATATCAGCGCTGGAGCGTTATAAGAGGAGCGCTGATATCACTCACATATGATGTAATATCTCTGGAGGTTATATCAGCGCTGGAGTGTTATAAGAGGAGTGGCTGTTATCAGTCACATATGATGTAATATCTCTGGAGGTTATATCAGCGCTGGAGCGTTATAAGAGGAGCGGCTGATATCACTCACATATGATGTAATATCTATGGAGGTTATATCAGCGCTGGAGTGTTATAAGAGGAGCGGCTGATATCACTCACATATGATGTAATATATCTGGAGGTTATATCAGCGCTGGAGCGTTATAAGAGGAGCGGCTGTTATCACTCACATATGATGTAATATCTCTGGAGGTTATATCAGCGCTGGAGTGTTATAAGAGGAGTGGCTGTTATCAGTCACATATGATGTAATATCTCTGGAGGTTATATCAGCGCTGGAGCGTTATAAGAGGAGTGGCTGTTATCAGTCACATATAATGTAATATCTCTGGAGGTTATATCGGCGCTGGAGCGTTATAAGAGGAGTGGCTGACATCAGTCACATATGATGTAATATCTCTGGAGGTTATATCAGCGCTGTTGCGTTATAAGAGGAGTGGCTGTTATCAGTCACATATGATGTAATATCTCTGGAGGTTATATCAGCGCTGGAGCGTTATAAGAGGAGGGGCTGATATCACTCACATATTATGTAAATGTCTCTGGAGGTTATATCAGTGCTAGAGCGTTATAAGAGGAGCGGCTGATATCACTCACATATGATGTAATATCTCTGGAGGTTATATCAGCGCTGGAGAGTTATAAGAGGAGTGGCTGTTATCAGTCACATATGATGTAATATCTCTGGAGGTTATATCAGCGCTGGAGCGTTATAAGAGGAGGGGCTGATATCACTCACATATTATGTAAATGTCTCTGGAGGTTATATCAGTGCTAGAGCGTTATAAGAGGAGCGGCTGATATCACTCACATATGATGTAATATCTCTGGAGGTTATATCAGCGCTGGAGTGTTATAAGAGGAGCGGCTGATATCACTCACATATGATGTAATATCTCTGGAGGTTATATCAGTGCTGGAGCGTTATAAGAGGAGTGGCTGTTATCAGTCACATATGATGTAAATATCTCTGGTGGTTATATTAGTGCTGGAGCGTTATAAGAGGAGTGGCTGACATCAGTCACATATGATGTAATGTCTCTGGAGGTTATATCAGCACTGGGACGTTATAAGTGGAGCGGCTGATATCACTCGCATGTAATGTAAATATCGCCGGCAGCCTTGCTGTGATGTCATTATCATGCTGCTAGCCCTTCTCCTATCAGTAGGCTGCCAATACCATCTGCTGTCAGGTCATTTGACACCCAGCGGCTGGATATAAATCACAACATACTTTTTTTTTTTTTTTACATTATAGGGGGCTAACATTATTTGTGGAGGCAGCAGTACTATACAGAGGGCATAAATACTGTGTAGGGGTACAAAAGGGCATAACTACTATGTAGGGGTAGAACTACTGGGTGGGAGCAGAAAGGGGGCATAACTACTATGTGACAATAGGTGGCATTGGGCATATACAGAGCACAGAGCAGAGTTAGAGGCTTGGCTTAGTGGAAATAAATTTGCTGTTGCACAATAAGCACACTCCACCTATTATCCCTCCTTTGGCTTTTCAGAAGTCGGGTGGTATGCTATGTGAACCACGCCTAATGGTTTGCTGACCATGCCCACTTGGCTTGACCCTGGCTCCTACTATTTTGGCTCCACCTACAACATGGGCCACTTTTATGCTTTTTTCCAGGGCCACTTTGAGTTCCAAATCCGCCCCTGATAGTAGTTGCTACTACAGTATGAATCAGGACTTTTACACATGAATCAGGACAAGCTGAATGCCTCATCTCTTTGGGTACAAGATGCAGTCTGATGGACTATGTTATATGTTGCTTTCACAGGTCTGCACTAAGGATGAACTAGGTTCAGTCTGAACTTTGTTTTGTTTTGGATGGCAGACAAACCCATATATTTTCAGGTTTGTTTCGGACAAATCCACTAAAACGTGCACATTTTAGTGCACGTCAGCGAGAAAAAAAGCACTAGGGAGGAAAAAGCAGGGGTCTCACATAAGGGTCCATTCACACGTCCGTGGTGTATTGCAAATCCGCAATACACCCGGCCGGCACCCCCCCATAGAACTTCCTATTCTAGTCCGCAATTGCGTAGTTTGGGGCCAAAGCCCGGAAGTTCGGAGCCACGCTCCGGAAATGCGGATGCGGAGAGCACATAGTGTGCTCGCCGCATCCTGTTCTGCCCCATTGAAAATGAATGGGTCCGCACCCGTTCCCGATATTGCGGAATGGATGCGAACCCATTTGCGGAAGTCTGAATGGAGCCTAAACCTGAGAAGTGTTTTTTTTTTGGGGGGGGGGGGGGGGGGAAGCTTGCCATGATTGGCTCACAAGCTGACAGACAGCCTGGATGACCAAGCAGAAGGTCATTCTGTGCTGGGCTGTGGATGAGGGTGGTTGGGTCTTACAGTGTCTCAATCAAGCTGGTATTCTATTGCCAGGGAGACTGAAGGGAAAGGCTAGGATTACAAAGAAGAAGAAGAATTGTGTGCGTAGAATAGGGAAGCTGACAGCCAGGGAGGAAAAAGTGAGGAGTTGTGGATGCTGTGCCTCTTAGCAGAGTTGCAGCTGCTGCAAACCTCAAAACCAGCTACCTGAAAGGAAATACTGCCGCCTCCATCATGCCACTGCCTACCATCACATTCTGTACGGCTGCTGCTGCCACCTCCATCGTGCCACTAATGCAACCTGCCTACCATCACGCACGTTACTAAAGATAAGATCATGAACTCACCTGATGGTGCTCCCGCCGCAGGTCTCTTCCCTACATGGTGGCGGTGCCTGCATGATTCCATTACCATGCGAGCCGCTCGGCCTATCAGGGGGAAGAGGTGTCACATACTCTCTGCCAGGAAGATTTAAACAGGCAGCTGCTGGGAACAGGTGTCTGTGATTGGTTTTCCAAGCCTCACTAGCGTGTATTAATTTGCTCTTTGGGTGCCTGGTACTCTTACTTTTGGATTGTCCCTGACTGTTGTTTACTTCCTTACGTGATCTCCTGGCTCTGACCTGATCTGGTATTTGACTCTGTGTTTGTATCTTGTCTTGGTTCTTCTGAGGTATCTCCCTGGTTTGGACTCTGGCTTGATTTTGACTTTGCTTTTTGATTCTGATCCAGTCCCGGTTTTTCCTGTCATTACATTTATTTTCTCTATTTGTATTTTTCTTCTAAGACCCCAGCACCTAGTCAGGAAGGGACTGTTGTCCAGTTGTGGGCCATCACTTTAGGACGCTTCATGCAAGAAGGAAGGGGCAGTGGTGTGGGTGATTTCAGGACTTCACCACTCCCTACCGTGCCAGATAATCCACCATATGCTACCAGTGGGCAGTTGAATCATACTGCATGTGATATTATGATGTGATACTGCTTCATGTGGAGAGAAAGTAGATCATGTCTGCTGCTAGTTTTGCTTAACCCCTAGATAACATGCTGATAGTTTTCTCATTTAGAAAAATGGCAGCCATATTGTTTTAATATAAAGCATGTGCATGTTCGAGGACATTTATTGGTATAATTTTGTCATATGCTTTCATGAAAAGCACGGTTTCTATGTACTGCGCTGTCGAATCAAGGCATTAAGCTGTTGAAATGAAGCACCACACCGATGAGCATTCCATATGGCAGATAACCACTTAGGAGAAGCTCTGGGTGACAGAGAGCAAGCATCAAGATACTGCTGTTCTACTAGCTGGCAGAGGTGAAGACTAAGCAAAGGTGAGGGCAAACTAAAATGAAATAGGGACCCTAATTAAGTGAAATATCTCCAGCAGTTGGAAGCAAAGTGAAAGTGAGTGATGGGCTGCGGAAGTGAGATAAAAGAACACTGGTTTTGATGATAGGACTGGGAGAATGAAAGAACATAGTTCTTAAGTCAGGATGTCAAGAAAAGACATTGTCTGAGAACTGCCACACAGAATACTTGGAAATTCTAATTAGGAAGGGAGAAACAGAGGAGGAAAATAACTTCTCTGTGACCTTATAGTCTTGAAGAGGTCAAATAAGGAGGAAAGATGATAGATAGATAGATAGATAGATAGATAGATAGATAGATAGATAAAGAGATACAGTAGATAGATAGACATAATGGGCATATATATATATATAGGCTAGACAGATAGATAGATAATAGGTAGATAGATAGGCGGATAGACAGTTATATAGAGTGCTGTTGCATTGTTTTATTTTGATTTTCAGCCACAGTGATGCATAGCTGCACATTTACTTCATTTTATAGAATGTGCGTACTAACTTTGTGTTTTGGTTTTGCAGAATGTATGTGGAGGTGCGGCTGCCTCCATTTTGGTCCTGCACCCTAGCCACCCATCTTTTCCAAGGCTATTTTTAATTAGTACAGTATATAGCTTGAACCTACTTTCTTAGGATTCATTTGAGGCCTACTGACACAGAGCGAGGAGTCATAATAGAGCATCCCATCTAAAACAGGTCACTTGTTGTGGTGGAGGGGCACAAAATATGTATTATATATATTTGCTATGTACTTCATTTTAATTAATATAGTGAGTATAGCATTAGTAAAATTTATAATCCATATATTCAATGTTTGTTGCATTGTGTTTAGGCTGATAGATAGACAGACAGGTAGATAGGATGTTAAGTCTTAATAAAGACATTAAAACCATAGTTTTTCCCTACATTACCGCTCTACCTGTGATGCAATTTCCTTGTATGAACACAACCACCAATTTTTTTTTATCACATATTACCAGCTTATACGATAATTCAATATATATTGTTCTATAAAAAAAAAATGTGTGGATGGTTTTCTTATTTCTGTCTACTTCCTGTCATGGCTCTTTGACTTCCTCTTTGTTTGTTAAAAACATCAGGTCAACCAAAACTCACCCTGCTAGTTTGTGTTTACCTTATTGTGTTGTGCTATAGGCACAACCCTAACGTAAGGTTTGTGAATTGGGTAAAAACATCTGGTGCTGCCGATGTGAGACATCCTCACAAATGGGTGCCAGCCACCAAGAGGAGTAGAATACTGTAAAGCGGGTAGGAAGTGGATTTGAAGTGTAGAGTCAACATCAAGTCACTGGAGACATCATGTGGTGCAAAACACAACCAGATCAAAGGTAGCTGCAACTTCTTTATTGGGATGTCTCATGTTGACAGCGTATTTTGGAGCAAAAGCGTAAATAACTCTTATAGACGACCATAAAGCCTTTTTATCTCTGCCTGCACCATAGATTACCTATCTATATAGACGGTCCTATCACTTATGTTGACTGCTATAGAAGAACAATATGTTGGTTTCAATTTTCAACTATTGATGAACTGAAGAAAGGCAAAAAAAAAGAAAATCTCTAATTTACTGAAAATTTGGAAAAAGCCGCAATTTTTTAATTTGAATGTCTCTGCTTTTAGTAATAACACACAAAATAGTCACTATTTCTTTATTTCCATTTTCACCTCCATTTTGCTTTAAATCCTGTTGAACACCTAAAATATTAACAAAGCTCATAAATTCAGTTTTAAATAATTTTAGGGGTTTCTGAAATGGGGTCAGTTATGGGTTGTTGCCAATATGTGAGCCTCTCAAAGTAATTTCAAAACTGAATTGGTCCTGAAAAAAGTGAATCATTTCCATTTTGCTTTAAAGGGAGTCTGTCACCGCAATTTGCCCTTATAGAACACTTACATAGCACTGTAGCGTAACTACAGATCAGTCAAATGGTATCTTTGTCTTTTTGTTTGGATATTCACCAGGGGCAAAAACTGAGTTTCATTCATATGTAAATGAGGGCTCACAAGTGCCCAGGGGCGGCATTCGGGCTGTAAGTGCCCAGGCCGCTCTGCCTTCTTCTCACATAACCCCGCCCTGTAAGCCTCTTACGTCATCCAGTGTACTGGCCGATATCCCGCCCACGCATGCGCACTGCATGGAATGATGCTGCTGCCCACAATGGTCATCACAGTGTGCATGCGCCGGCGGGATATCGGCCAGTACAGTATAATAATTCAGTTATTGCTGTAAAATGTGTTCACTGAAACTGCATGGTACTTTGAAGCAATATAATGCATTAACTGAAACAGATATATTGATGTACTAAAATGTACTGAAATACCAAATTAAAAAGTGTAGAATTGTTGTTTAGAGTTGTTTTTGTTTTTAAGGGAAAAAACAGGAGAGGGGGAAATTGCTCAGCATGTGCCGCAGAATGTATGCTATTGATGCTAGAAACAATGAACTGTAGAAACAAGATTTTTGCAAAAAAAAAATGCTGGCTGTCCATTTATAGAAAAAAAGGTTGTTGCAGGATTTGTAATGCAGATGTTGCCAACAGCTGTATGAAACACACTAGTCCATCACTATCTATGCTTTCCCTCATAAAACCCTAAATCCACCTACTTATATCTCTATACTCTTCCTATACTCTGCTTATATTCTCCCTATCACAACTTGATTGCTAGCTTGTGTCGGTAATAGTTTTTTGGTACAAATGAATCATACCATTATTGTATAGTCAATCTAAATAAAACATACAATAGAAAAATAGATAAAAGCAGATGCACATCTACAACACTGTGTTCTAGTAAGGTGGGACCAACCTCTATATTAAAAGTTTCTATGTCAAGCATATTTTTGGCGATGTTTTATATTTTTATGTCATTATCTGTAGAAAAATAAATTCCAGATACAATACAGTATATTCCAATTTTTCTTTGGCCACTGGGCAAACACAATAGGATAAAACTTTTCAGCAAATGTTGACAGAGGGGGTCCCTGCTGAGGCCGCAGAGAGAATTAGCTGGGACACATTATTGGGAATATGCTTCCCTTTTGCAGGTCTGGCCAGAAGGTGGGTTTGCAAAAAAAACTCCCAAAAATTGGTCAACCCCTTTAACTCCTTCCAGTTTTCATTATTTTAAATTTCTCCTCTCCATGTTACAAAAGTAATATTTTCTTCCCCGCAATAAAGCTGCATGAGGTCTCTTGTTAAACTATTTACTCTACCATGTAATGTATTTACAACCTTAATTTTTTTTAATTTTGTGGAATGGAGTTTTGTCTTTATGACATCTGCTCTGCTGTAAAGATGACATGTTAACCTTATTCTGAGGGTCAATATACCAGTGATATAGCTTTTTCATATTTTACTACTTTTGCCATATAAAAAAATATTTCTTAAAAAAAGGTTTTGTGTCACCCATAAAAAAAATTTCCCCATCATTTGAACTGTATGAGGCTTTTTTTGTACCACTTTGGTGGTTATTTACTGTATATATTAAATTTTTTGGCAATGTAACCATTGTTGTAACAATTTTTTTTTTTATACCACCCAACTGCATAAAAATATGATATCTTAATAGTTCTGACTTTTATGGGTTGAAACATTTTACTATTAGGGTGGGTTCACGCTAGCGTTAGGGATTCCGTTATGGCTTTCTGTTATAACATGGTTATAATGGAAAATAACGGAATCCATAAGACGGAAGGACGGATCTGTTCTTCTGCCCATAGACTTGTATTATGATGGAATGCAAAACGGAAGCCTTTAAAAGGCATTCAGTTTGCTCTCCGTCCTAATAGAAGTCTATGGGAATCAAAAGGGACACGTCTGGGTCCATTTATGCAAGACGGAAAACAAAGTCCTGTCTTACATAACGGGACCCAGACGGATCCGTTATGCTTTCCCATAGACTTCTATTAGGACAGAAAGCAAACGGAATGCCCTTTAAAGGCTTCCGTTTTCCATTCTGTCTGTGTCTGGGCATTCCGTTTTTTTCTGTTATAACTATGTTATAACAGAAAGCCAAAACAGAATCCCTAAGACTAATGTAAACCCACCCTTGCTTGTATAATAAATGCAATATTTCTGTATTACAGGTTATTGTGCTTATCACTGTTATCTTACTACACCCTCTCCGTCAGTGTACAATTGTACTGTATAGGTATATTAAGAAGGCAGGCCTGAGGACTTTCACTAGAACCCAGGCTGCAATGACAACACTCAGCACTATTATCTGTCATAGGCAGTGGGTGTGGAAGCAGTGCACCAACCAACAGGCTTGACTTTGGGCTAGACCTAAGGGCGGTATCCTGGCAGTCCCCTGGTTTTCACCCAATAACCTATATACAGAGATGTGGTCTTTGCTGCAGGGAAACCATCAGGCCACTATCTCTTGGAATAGTACCAGGGTGGTTGGCTGCTGAAACAAAGACACTTTGCGAAGCACCGAAGTATTAGTCTAAACTCATAAGAAAAAAGCAGAGATCAGGGCAGGCCAAGTACATGCGAATCTGTGAAACAAGTCCGTCAGGTCAGGCAACATAGGGTCAATATGGTAAACATGAAATGGTTAGGTCAGGCAAAGAAGGAGCAGAATCAGTCAATGGCACAGTTTGGAACAAAAGTAGAACAATAAAAATAGCACACCTGTGCAGGGAACTAGCAAGCTAGACGACCTAAACCTCATCCTCCCCTAGGGGAAATTGTCTTAAATACACTGATGTGACCATCTACTGGTGTGCGCATGCTGGCCCTTTAAGAGCCGAAGAGCATGTATGCTCAATTCCCTAGTGACAGCCAAGGAAAATCTGACAGGAGAACGCAGAATGCATCCTGCAGCAGGGAAAGTGATGTGGGATGCCAGCAGTCAGACTAAGTAAGCGGGTCCAGACCTTCAGCACAGAAGAAGCTGGGTAAGTGACACGGCACCCATGCCCACTCACCAGCTCAACATTATCTCTGATCCCATTGGTTTCCTTTCCAACTTCCACTGTACATATATTATGGATGCTGGGAATAGAGATGGCCTCGTTTCACGGTGAACTTTGCGCATTAGCGATTCGCCAAACATGCGAATATATGGAAATATTTGCTTGCGCCGTATTTTTTTGCATTGAACCGAACTTTGACCCATGACACATCCATTAGGTGGGACAGGACAGCCAATTGAGACATTTCAGCACATGGACACTCCCCCACTCCTGCCACAGTAGGAAGAGGTTTCTTTGTGGAGCAGGGGCAGGCTGTTATGGACACCAAACGCTACTGATGCTGCCACCACCTTCACACTGTCATTGTGCCACTCTGTGGCCTCCTGATGCTGCTGCTGCCACCTCAACACTGTCATTGTGCCACTCTGTGGCCACCTCCTGTTGCTGCTGCCACCTCCAGACTCTTTCATTGGACCACTCTGTGGTCTCCTAATGGTCTGGGTTCCTGTGTGATGTGTGGTGTGTGCTGTGTCCGTTTGTGTTCTTGGACAGCAGCACTTGCACATGGGTTCCAGGCTTTGTGTCTGTGGCAGGTGGGTGTTGTGCTTGTTGCATTTACCTGCCATTGCCATAAGTTGTTTCTGTTCCCCTTTTCTTGTAGCTTGGCCAGTGAGACTCCTGTTCCTCCGTGCCTAGGAGGAACAGGTCGTCTTACCCTGCTCCTAGTTGAGGGCCACCCTGAGGGCTAGTAGGAATCTTTAGGTTCCGGTGTATGAGCCCTTCTACCATCAGGGTCGGCTCATACGGCTAGGAGACAGGGTCAGAGTTAGGGATATGTTAGGAGGTGACCTGCTCCCTGAGCTCTGTCCTGGCCTTGCAGCGACTAACATCTTCTGGCATCGCACGGCTGAGGGTTTTCCCCATCCTCAGCTGTGACAATCACTTTGTACACACGATCTACAATCATATCTGAGACAGCTGGGAAATACCGTTGCTTTGCTTGCGGAGGCTGAGTGTTTCTTATTTTCCTTTGTTCCCTCACCACAAATATCGAGTTTCACCTCATCACTGCATTTGAATATCCAACCCTTCACATTGAATCATGGCTGACCTTTTCATAGCATCCTTCAATATGAAGGGCTTCAACTCTCCTTCTAAACGTAGCCACATTTTTTCTTACTTGAGGAAGGAAAAGTGTTTGATTATTTTCCTCCAAGAAACCCACTTTAAGTTTGATAAATACCCAAATCTCACACACTCATTATTTTTAGACTGGTACCATTGTGGTTCAGGGTACTCGGCCTCCAAAGGTGTAAGCATAGGGATCAGGAAACATCTCCCATTCACATATATCCATCATATTCAGGATAATGAGGGGAGATATATGCTGCTTAAGGGATATATAGCAAATCAAGTTTATACTTTTATTAACCTTTTACGCCCCAGTGCTGGCCAGGCTGCCTGGATTAAAGAGGTCTTATCCTTACTAGAACCATACAGAGAGGGAGTGGTGATTCTGGTTGGAGATCTTAATTTAACACTAGAACCAAATATTGATTCCACCTCTAAAAGATCAGCAATATCAACTAAAGTTCTCAGACATCTCAAGAAATTCCTGCACAGCTGGTCGGTTTGTGATGTCTGGAAACTCTTTAATCCAAAGGAGCAAGATTACTCCTTTTTTTCTCCAGTACATGGGTCTTATCACAGACTAGACTACCTAATCATATCAAAGGAACACCTCCAGTTTTGTAGCCTGGCCAGCATTGGTACTATGCACCTATCAGATCACTACCCGGTTTTCTTGACATTGTCTGGCCCCACTCTGGAACCACGTCACGGCGCCTAAATGAGCAATTAATCTCTCCAGGTGACCCTCTAATCCAAACACAAAAAGCACAAAAATAGAGGATTACTTTTCTCTCAATTATAAGTCAGTCACATCTTGTCAAGTGTTATGGGATGCTCATAAAGCTTTTATGAGAGGTCATTTTATCTCTATGGGAGCTAAAGCCAAGAAAGCCAGAAGAACCCAAATATACTCTCTATTAGCCAAAACCCCAAAACTTGAATCCCTACACAAACAGTCTCTGTTAGAATCTCACCTTTCAGAATTAACTGAAACGTGTGAAGCCTTAAAAAAGATCTTAATGCCTCAGCCAAATATTATCTACAAGTGCAATTTAAGTATTATGCCCATGGTGATAGAGTTTCACAAAATTTATGATGCAACGTATAAAACAAAGGAAAGCCCATAATTACATTCATCAGATTAAAATTCCAAGCGGTGGTCTGGCCTTCTCCACCACAGACATTGCGGCCCAATTTAGAGAATTCTATAATTCTCTATACAATCTAAAAGACCCCGAAACAAGATTATAATATCCCTTCCCACTGCACGAGTCCATAACAAATTTTCTGCATTCCTTGTCCCTCCCGACCATTTCTAAACAACAGGCACAAATATTGCAAGCCCCTTTTACATTAGATGAATTAGAAGCCACTATTAAACCCCTACCTAGAGGGAAATGTCCAAGCCCTGATGGCCTTCCAGCCTCCTACTATCGCTTGCTGTCCAAAATACTAAGTCCCCATCTACTTAAGATGTGCAACAGCTCTCTAACTGGCACTAACATGTCTACAGATATGACTAAAGCACATATCTCCCTGATTCATAAAGAGGGGAAAGATAGCTCCTACTGTGCGAATTATCATCCGATTTCCCTGCTAAATTTAGACTTAAAATTTTTAGCTAAGCTGTTGGCCACACGGTTATCCGCATTTCTCCCTATTCTGATCCAGAAAGATCAGGTAGGCTTTGTGAGGGGCAGAGAGGGAAAGGACAATACCTCTAGAGTCTTAAATTGCATATTTCACGCAAAAAGATTTAAATGTCCTCTAATCCTTCTCAGCACTGATGCTGAGAGGGCATTTGACAGAGTAGATTGGGATTTCATGAGCAAGGTACTATCCATATTTGGTATCCCAGTTCATTTCATAAATGCAGTATTTTCCTTATATTCAAATGCATCAGCTTTGGTTATTAATAACTCCCTGTCCTCTCCCTTTGCTATCCATAATCGGACCAGACAGGGTTGCCCCCTCTCTCCCCTGCTATTCATACTGGTTATGGAATCCTTGCTACAGGCTATTAGGAGAGAGGGGGGAATTCAAGGGGTCTGGGTAGGAAGATTTGAACACAAGGCCGCAGCCTTCGCTGATGACCTACTTATTATGTTTACAAACCTGGCTTCAGCCCTTCCCCACATCTACCGTATAATTGAACAATTTGGTACCCTTTCAAATTTTAAGATTAATGCAAACAAATCCCATGCTCTTAATATTGGCTTTCCCTCATCAACGATACAAGAACTTAAGTCTAACTCCCCTCTTAACTGGGATACCCCACACATTACGTATTTGGAAATTAAAATAGGTCCAGACCCCGACTCATTGTTTCGCCTAAATTATATTGCACTGCTGAACTCAATTAAAGATCAACTTTCCTCACTTGACAATCTTATGTTGTCCTGGTTTGGTAGGAAAAATATAGTAACCTCACTTATAGTTCCCAGATTGACCTACCTCCAGAAAGTTCTACCAATTCCGGTGTAAAAGTCATTTTACAAAACAACGAACCAAATAATCAGATCCTTTATCTGGGCAGGGAAAAAAGCTTGTATAGTGTTAACCACCCTAAACAAGCCCAAACCTTATGGTGGGATAGGGATGCCCAATCCCAAGCTATACAATAACGCAGTTCTTCTGGCTAGGCTGGTGGGTTGGATTAAAGGAGCATTGGATGAACCTTGGGTTGACCTTGAGCAATCACAATATGGCATCCCTTTCAGAGGACTTCTAGTGGGAACTGGAATTCCTACAAACATAGTCAAATCCTGTAATCCCATAATCAAATCCACCCTGAAAGCTTGGGAATGGTTCCAATCCAATACATGCGCCTTTCCCTTACCTTCCCCTTTGATTCAAATCAGAGATATTTTAGGACTTGCACCTAAAGCTTTGTCAAATAGCCTTCCTCTATCTATAAGACACTCGCCTCACTTAGTAGTGTCTCTCTTTGATGATTGTTGGAAATTATTGAAACCATTATCCCTTTCCCAGCTGTTCCCAGAGTGTAAATTTCCTCCCCCTTTAATTTCCTTTTTACATTCCTTTATCTCTAGACATATTACAAAAAAGTTCCTTAATGCGCCCGCTTACCTGGTTTGAAAACCTATTGTCAAGGCCCGACTCGCAACCTAAATTGATCTCTCTGATATATAAAAATTTAAATACCCCTGTTCTCATGCCAAAACCTGCGTTTATTGGTTCATGAGAGAAAGCTCTTGAAACCTCCTTTACCCAGGACACAACTTCAAGGATCCTTCTGATGTGTTAAAATATAAGAGAATGCATACAAGATTCTAACAAGATGGTATAAAACCCCAGAAATAACCTGTAAATTCAACACAGATGTGAGTCAGCACCCAACCACATGTAGACTACTTCAAGAGGTAGTGGCCTGGTGCATTTCTTGCAGTGAAAACCAGATCCATGTATAGAGGCTTAAATGTGAAAACCATGAAGTTACTAGGATTACACCCTTAGCATTACTTCTAAGCCAAATCCGTTGGTTGGCACAGTGATTACACCCACAGTCTCTAACACATGTTTACTGCAACTTTCTGAAGTTCTTAAAAGAGGAACTGTCATGATTTTTGAAAATTGACCAGTCCCACCAGTCCCCTAAGTATTCTGCCTTTTCTTTTGATGCGATCCCCCACTCCAGAAATATGGGTCCTTGGCTGCCAGGCCTGAGTGAGTGGCAGGGCTGAGCACAAGCTCCGCTTCCTGCCCTGATATGGAGACATCAGTGCAGGGGTGCTGGCTGGTCCCCCTGCACTTCAGCCGGGGGCACAACGGAGCTGCTCCTATAAGTTTAATGTGCCCCTGGCTGATGTATTTTGAGCCGCACTGCAGCCCCTCCTGGTTGCTCATTATATAACCATGAAAAAAAGCTGCCAGTTCAGTGAAAAATACAGCCATCACTAGAGATTCGCGGAAATGTGCTTGTAGTCCGGGGCCCAGGCCCTGAATCAATATACCTAGCAATGGCCCTGGTTAGATCCTACAGTTTGTAAAACAAGTACCATATCCTAATTGTGCTTTTAAAGCCCTCTTATTCAGACCAGCCTCCAATTGGAGTATCTTTTCTGAAACCAGGAATCCGTTCACACATCTAAATAGGGTAGTTTCTGCAACTTGTAATTGGACTGCCTAACGCAGATCTGCGGTCCGGAGGCGGCAGCTCTGCGCAGAGTCACGCATATATGCATCATCTCGCGAGAGCCGTGATTTCCTGTGAACGCGCGCACACAGGCGCGCGCGTTCACAGGATCGGAAGGTAAGCGAGTGGATCTCCAGCCTGCCAGCGGCGATCGTTCGCTGGCAGGCTGGAGATGTGATTTTTTTTAACCCCTAACAGGTATATTAGACGCTGTTTTGATAACAGCGTCTAATATACCTGCTACCTGGTCCTCTGGTGGTCCTTTTTGTTTGGATCGACCACCAGAGGACATTCAGACGTCCGTATGATTTTTACGGATACATGGATACATGGATCGGAGCCGCAAAACACGTACGGACGTCTGAATGGAGCCTTACAGGGGGGTGATCAATGACAGGGAGGTGATCACCCATATAGATTCCCTGATCACCCCCTGTCATTGATCACCCCCCTGTAAGGCTCCATTCAGACATCCGTATGATTTTTACGGATCCACGGATACATGGATCGGATCCGCAAAACACATACGGACATCTGAATAGAGCCTTACAGGGGGGTGATCAATGACAGGGGGGTGATCACCTCATATACACTCCCTGATCACCCCCTGTCATTGATCACCCCCCTGTAAGGCTCCATTCAGACGTCCGTATGATTTTTACGGATCCACGGATAGGATCCGCAAAACACATACGGACGTCTGAATAGAGCCTTACAGGGGGGTGATCAATGACAGGGGGGTGATCACCTCATATACACTCCCTGATCACCCCCTGTCATTGATCACCACCCTGTAATTAATCATCCCCCTGTAAGGCTCCATTCAGACATCCGTACGATTTTTACGGATACATGGATACATGGATCGGATCCGCAAAACACATACGGACGTCTGAATGGAGCCTTACAGGAGGGTGATCAATGACAGGGGGGTGATCACCTCATATACACTCCCTAATCACCCCCTGTCATTGATCACCCCCCTGTAAGGCTCCATTCAGACGTCCGTATGATTTTTACGGATCCACGGATACATGGATCGGATCCGCAAAACACATACGGACGTCTGAATGGAGCCTTATAGGGGGGTGTTCAATGACAGGGGGGTGATCACCTCATATACACTCCCTGATCACCCCCCTGTCATTGATCACCCCCCTGTAAGGCTCCATTCAGACGTCCGTATGTGTTTTGCGGATCCGATCCAGGTATCGGATCCGCAAAAGATATTTCTCTCACCCAGCATGGGTATATGTAAAATGACACCCCAAAACACATTCCCCAACTTCTCCTGAGTACGGCGATACCACATGTGTGACACTTGTTTGCCGCCTAGGTGGGCAAAGGGGCACACATTCCAAAGAGCACCTTTAGGATTTTACAGGTCATTTTTTACACATTTTGATTTCAAACTACTTCGCACACATTAGGGCCCATAGAATGCCAGGGCAGTATAACTACCCACAAGTGACCCCATTTTGGAAAGAAGACACCCCAAGGTATTCCGTAAGGGGCATGGCGAGTTCCTAGAATTCTTTATTTTTTGTCACAAGTTAGCGAAAAATGATGATTTTTTTTTTTTTCTTACAAAGTCTCATATTCCACTAACTTGTGACAAAAAATAAAAAATTCTAGGAACTCGCCATGCCCCTCACGGAATACCCTGGGGTGTTTTCTTTCCAAAATGGGGGTCACTTGTGGGGTAGTTATACTGCCCTGGAATTTTAGGGGCCCATATGCGTGAGAAGTAGTTTGCAATCAAAATCTGTAAAAAATGACCGGTGAAATCCGAAAGGTGCTCTTTGGAATGTGTGCCCCTTTGCCCACCTAGGCTGCAAAAAAGTGTCATACATCTGGTATCGCCGTACTCAGTAAGTTGGGCAATGTGTTTTGGGGTGTCATTTTACATATACCCATGCTGGGTGAGAGAAATATCTTGGCAAAAGACAACATTTCCCATTTGTTTATACAAAGTTGGCATTTGACCAATATATTTCTCTCACCCAGCATGGGTATATGTAAAATGACACCCCAAAACACATTCCCAAACTTCTCCTGAGTACGGCGATACCAGATTTGTGACACTTTTTTGCAGCCTAGGTGGGCAAAGGGGCACACATTCCAAAGTGCACCTTTCGGATTTCACCAGTCATTTTTTACAGATTTTGATTGCAAACTACTTCTCACGCATATGGGCCCCTAAAATGCCAGGGCAGTATAACTACCCCACAAGTGAGCCCATTTTGGAAAGAATACACCTCAGGGTATTCTGTGAGGGGCATGGCGAGTTCCTAGAATTTTTTATTTTTTGTCACAAGTTAGTGGAATATGAGACTTTGTAAGAAAAAAATAAAAATAAAAAATAAATCATCATTTTCCGCTAACTTGTGACAAAAAATAAAAAGTTCTATGAACTCACTATGCCCATCAGTGAATACCTTAGGGTGTCTACTTTCCGAAATGGGGTCATTTGTGGGATGTTTGTACTGTCTGGGCATTGTAGAACCTCAGGAAACATGACAGGTGCTCAGAAAGTCAGAGCTGCTTCAAAAAGCGGAAATTCACATTTTTGTACCATAGTTTGTAAACACTATAACTTTTACCCAAACCATTTTTTTTTTTTTACCCAAACATTTTTTTTTATCAAAGACATGTAGAACAATAAATTTAGCGAAAAATTTATATATGGATGTCTTTTTTTTGCAAAATTTTACAACTGAAAGTGAAAAATGACATTTTTTTGCAAAAAAAATCATTACATTTCGATTAATAACAAAAAAAGTAAAAATGTCAGCAGCAATGAAATACCACCAAATGAAAGCTCTATTAGTGAGAAGAAAAGGAGGTAAAAATTCATTTGGGTGGTAAGTTGCATGACCGAGCAATAAACGGTGAAAGTAGTGTAGTGCAGAAGTGCAAAAAAGTGGCCTGGTCATTAAGGGGGTTTCAGCTAGCGGGGTTGAAGTGGTTAAAACATCCACTAAGATGTGTGATGTAGTTGCATATACTTCTGCAACAAACCAAGCCAAGTGCGAATAAATCCTTAGCTAAAGCCATGAGTCACATCAAATATTGCTCTTGAACAGAGGCATAACTAGAAGATTCTGGGTCCCAGGGAAAAATCTGTAACTACCCCCAACTACCATGTACAGTCGTGGCCAAAAGTTTTGAGAATTACATAAATATTGGAAATTGGAAGAGTTGCTGCTTAAGTTTTTATCATAGCAATTTGCATATACTCCAGAATGTTATGAAGAGTGATCAGATGAATTGCATAGTCCCTCTTTGCCATGGAAATTAACTTAATCCCCAAACAACCTTTCCACTGCATTTCATTGCTGTCAAAAAAGGACCTGCTGAGATCATTTCAGTAATCGTCTTGTTAACTCAGGTGAGAATGTTGACGAGCACAAGGCTGGAGATCATTTTGTCAGGCTGATTGGGTTAAAATGGCAGACTTGACCTGTTAAAAGGAGGGTGATGCTTGAAATCATTGTTCTTCCATTGTTAACCATGGTGACCTGCAAAGAAATGCATGCAGCCATCATTGCGTTGCATAAAAATGGCTTCACAGGCAAGGATCGTCAAGAGCTTCAAGAAAAGAGGTTCAATTCTTGTTAAGAAGGCTTCAGGGCGTCCAAGAAAGTCCAGCAAGCGCCAGGATCATCTCCTAAAGAGGATTCAGCTGCGGGATCGGAGTGCCACCAGTGCAGAGCTTGCTCAGTAATGGCAGCAGGCAGGTGTGATCGCATCTGCACGCAAAGTGAGGCGAAGACTTTTGGAAAATGGCCTGGTGTCAAGAAGGGCAGCAAAGAAGCCACTTCTCTCTAAAAAAAACATCAGGGACAGATTGATCTTCTGCAGAAAATATGGTGAATGGACTGCTGAGGACTGGGGCAAAGTCATATTCTCCGATGAAGCCTCTTTCCAATTGTTTGGAGCATCAGGAAAAAGGCTTGTCCGGAGAGGAAAAGGTGAGCGCTACCATCAGTCCTGTGTCATGCCAACCATAAAGCATCCTGAGACCATTCATGTGTGGGGTTGCTTCTCATCCAAGGGAGTGGGATCACTCACAATTTTGCCCAAAAACACAGCCATGAATAAAGAATGGTACCAAAACACCCTCCAACAGCAACTTCTTCCAACAATTCAACAACAGTTTGGTGAAGAACAATGCATTTTCCAGCACGATGGAGCACCTGGCCATAAGGCAAAAGTGATAACTAAGTGGCTCAGGGACCAAAACGTTGCCATTTTCGTCCATGGCCTGGAAACTCCACAGATTTTAATCCCATTGAGAACTTGTGGTCAATCCTCAAGAGGCGGGTGGACAAACAAAAACCCACTAATTCTGACAAACTCCAAGAAGTGATTATGAAAGAATGGGTTGCTATCAGTCAGGATTGAGAGCATCAGTTGATTGAGAGCATGCCCAGTCGAATTGCAGAGGTCCTGAAAAAGAAGGGCCAACACTGCAAATACTGACTCTTTGCATAAATGTCATGTAATTGTCAATTTTGAAACGTATGAAGTGCGTGTAATTATATTTCACTACATCACAGGAACAACTGAAACAAAGATCTAAAAGCAGTTTAGCAGCAAACTTTGTGAAAACTAATATTTGTGTCATTCTCAAAACTTTTAGCCACGACTGTACTTTCTATAACACTGGTATCTTTTTATATGGCAGAAGGGTTTGGGGCTCCCCCAAGCTCCTTCACCAGGCAGCAAATGCTACATTTGTAACCCCTATAGCAGTGATGACAAAACTTTTGGAGACAGAGTGCCCAAACTGCAACCCAAAACCCACTTATGTAAGTGCCAACATGCCAATTCAACCTGAGTACTGAAAAACATTGGCCAAGTTAAGCTGTGGGGACATGGCTTAACCCGGGCCCCAGTGAAATGAATGTCCCTATTGGCACCCCCTAGAATTAAAAATGTCCCATTCGTGGCCCCCAGTATTAATAATGCCCCTCTTGGTGGCCCCTAGTTTTAATATGGCCCCCATTAGTGGCCCAGAGTATTAATAATGCCTCATTAGTGGCTCCCAGTATTAATAAGGCCCCGTTAGTGGCCCCAGTATTAATAAGGCCCCCATTAGTGGCCCCCAGTATTAATAATGCCCCATTAAAGGCCCCATTAGTGGCCCTTAGTATTAATAAGGCCCCTATTAGTGCCCCCTAGTATTTTACTCCATTAGTGCCCCCATAGTATTATTTTTCCTCCATTAGTGGCTCCCTGTGTTAATAATGCCCCAATCAGAGGCCACAGCATTATTAATATCCCCTTCCACACTCTTCTTGTGCAAAAAAATAAATAAAACTCACCTCATCCATTTGATCGCGCCGCAGTGAACACTCACTGCACATTGGATGCACAGGACAGGATCTGCGCTCCAGTGTGATGATGTTTTACAGGTTCTGCTGCTTATAGTCAATGCTGCAAAATGTCATCATGTCCTGTGCATCCAGTGAATAGTGACTGTTCCCCGCGGTGCAATCAAATGGAGGAGGTGAGTTTTATTTTTTTTACCATCAGCAGAAAAGGGAGGCAAAGTCTATACTAATGAGCACTCCACAATGCAAGCGCTCATTAGTAATAATGCACAGGTGGCAACCCTACACACGTCCCACACAGAGCCACATGCCCACAGAGAGGGCTCTGTGTGCCTCCTCTGGCACATGTGCCATAGGTTCGCCATCACTGCCATATAGCTACTCCCCTACACTTGAAATCAATGGGCACTGATTAATATGAGTTAGTGTGCTGTTATTCAGTTATATACCGTAGTAATTCTGTTTGCTGTGGATCCCAGTAATTAGATTCTCCACAACCAACTTGGTTTTCAGGAACACATTGGTTTGACTTGATAAGGGATGCCCAAAACTGGTCAACCTCCTGAAACCAATACCAAAATAACCCTACAGTAATAAAAAAAAGGGCCAAATCCCATTTAAATCTGAAGCCGTTCATGCATACTGTATGTAATGTGAAAATAGAATCGGAAAATCTAATTTGTACAGATGCAGCTCTTTAAAGCCCGGCAAGTATTTATTGTGTCAGTTTTTAATTGCTTTCTAAAGTATGTTCAAAGAGGGGGGGGGGGACAGTTTTACAATAAATGGTGTGTGCTATTAAAATTCTACCAGCTAAAGGAATCAGACATTTTCTTGTTGTAATCTGCCACTGTAAACCACTAAAATAATGTATTTCCATATTGATTTTGTTTAATTAAAATACTTTCAGGCATAAATTGAAACTGATGCCATCGTGACTGCTTCCCTGGTAGGAGTGCATTAGCTGCACAGTCATTTTGTATGTCGGAATCGTGTGCAGTAGAGAGACAATGCAAATTTATTAGTTTAAGAAAAATTAGCAGGCTCCTTGAATAAATCAAAACTGGATATAAAATGCATTCTGGCTGAGCCCGTTATTGCCATCGAAATTAGAACATATTTGCCTTCTTCTGCTGGAAATTTTGCTTCTATTTTTCATTTACTCTTCAGTTCACGGTACCACGTCTTCTATGTGAAATTGTATAATTCTAGTAACATATAGGAGCTTATAAATCTTCTTGTTTCATTAATTAAATTATCACCATATTAACAGTTTTAATATACATAAAAGTAATTAGCATGTGCAGCAAAGATCAGGTCTTTAAAGATTGTGCCTGCCCAGGTGTTCAGCATGCACCATAGTCAGCAGATGACTGCTTTGCAGACACCTAAGGGCAGTGTCTGTGATCAGAGTCAACTTCAATCACAGACCTTTTTGTTATCCCTCAGATAATGTGGTCAGTTATAACCACAGCATCTGAAAGGTCATTAACCAAGAGTGTGCTGCTCCCTGAAACCAAACACCCCTTCATAACAAGATTGGGGGAGCAGTTTGGTTGCTATGGCAGCCTGGGGCCTTGAGGAGGCAAGGCTCAATGGGAACACAACAGTTTTAAATCATTACAGTCTATGGTACAAGTGTTCTAAAAATTGCATGTTCAAGTTCCCCAGGTGGACTAAAAGGAAAAAGAAAAAAAAAAAAAAGGAAATCAAACCGCCTTTCCCTATTTTTACATGAATGAAAGTTATGGATTAACTTTAATTAACGCTTTCTGGGAGGGAAATGGGAAAAATTCTTCAATATGGCCACTGAGTTTTTACATTATAAATTTTGCAGAGTTCTTTTTTGTTTCAAAAGATTTTTATTGAGAGATTCAATAGATCATGGAGAACAAAACCAAGGACTGTGCCATAATGAGAAGCCCAACGCAGGAGGAGGCTTATGGCTAAGTTACATAAATGCACAGGAAAAAAAAAAAAATACAAAACAGAAAACATATAAAACACAGGAAATATATCCCATGAAGAGTATCGCTTTGGGAATAAGTTCAGTTAAATAGACAGGGTAGCAGGGGAGGATGATCACATACCACCCACAACTGGTATAAATAATGCAAATAATAGATCGAAACCTCTCCCAGAACTCCTATAGTGTGAAGTATGGCAACTTGTGAGATGAGTGGGAGGAGGGCAGCCAAGGCTGCCAGAGTTTCAGATATGAGTCAACAGAGTCCCATATAATAGCTGCAATCTTTTCGTATATGGCCATACAATCCATTCGTTGCAGAACTTCGGATAAATTGAGGGCGTCAGTAACAAAAGGAATTGGGCCAATTTAAATGGTGCATACCTTAGCCCTATCGGTGTGTCCCGGAGTAGACATGCAGATGAGGTTTTGTGAAAGGTGGTGCCCAGAACATCTGAGATGACTTAGCATACATGTGTCCAGAAGGTGCTTACTATAGGCTACACCTACCAAATATGGTACATCGATCCTATGGAATCACAGCCTCGGAAGTAAAAGGGCACAACCGATGGATAGATATGATGTAATCTTTTGGGCACTAGGTAGGCCCTATGGAGAACTTTAAGGGAAGTTTCCACCAGGGAGACCTGCCAACTATCTTTGCTAATAGTTTCACAGCATGCATGCCACTTAGATAGGGGCATCGAGCAGTGGATGTCTCCCTCCCACTTTGACATGAAGGGCAACTTGTGGTCAGTAGATGAAGTGTTTAGCCAGGTATAGAGATGGGAAAACCAATCCCACACTTTTAAAAGAATATAAAAGGTAGCATTCTAAGGGAGTATATGTAATGGACAGGGAGGCTAGCACGATGGTCTGCCGAAAGGACAGCGTCTGAACTAATCTATAGTCCAACAGAGACATACATACCATACAGCTAACAACAGCAGCAAAAGAATAGCAACCTTTTTCATCCTTAGTGACAGCTAGATAGCGATGGGCGTTCCTTCCAATGATGCCACAAATGACGTCACGCACATCAGCTCCCCGCCCAACAAACCACTGGCCTGCGCGCCAAAATACTGCTTTTAAAAGACAATGTTTTACTATGATACAACATATGCTTTTATTGTCCTGACGAAGAGGGCTGTGAGCCCTTGAAACGCGTTGACAAAAAGAATAAATAAGCTATTTTATTTTCTAAAAATATTCTATAAGATCTTGGCTCCTGTTTTCAGCGCCGCAGAATAAGGGTTCAAAAAACCACCATTTTTATCTCTTCACTCATTTGTCGTGCCACTTCGGGGGCAGAGAAAAAGGAACCTTTGGCAGCAGTACAGGACCCTGCATGCTGGACGGGAAAATACCAGCACAAGCCTTTCACAGCTGTTGTGGCTCCACACAACAACATACGGTAAGCGCTTCTTGTATAGAGTGCAAAAAGACCAAATATACAGCCACACACACGAGGCGCGGCCTCCTGTTTCTCTCTTTCTCCCTTTCTTTTAATCTATAGTCCTGAGATGGAGGAAGAGAGTATTTGGATCTCAGCTGTGATGCTAAAAGTAATTTCCCATCAGTGAGAAAGTTATGTAGACGTGTCAGGTGATTGGCAGACCACCAGGAGTGAGTCGCCAAATCCTCACCCGGTGGAAATGCAGAGTTAGCCAATAGTGGGGTAAGGGGAGTAGGCCTTCACTAGAGATAAGCCTTAAAACGTACAGACCTTCATAGTTGTAGGGCATAAAAAGATAACAGGGCCTTGTGGGAAGTGGGTTTGAACACCAAAATAATGCAAGCCAGGACAGGGGGGTGATCATGGACGTCTCCAGGGCCACCGGTGACCATGGATAAGGAGGAGCTGTGCTAGTCATGCAGCTCTATAGTATATAATAAAGTTGGGGACTGAGAAGCCTCTCCTTCGCTTGTGGAGGAACAAAATCTCTAGCTTAATCCTTGGCCGCCGATGCCCCCAGATGAAGCAAGTGAGGTCTTGATAGAGCCGGTGGAGGTCCGCCAGGGGAACTGGAAGCGGTAAAGTCCTAAATAAGTATAATAAATGCGGTAAGATTACCATTTTAATAAAGTGTATTCTGCCTAGCCAAGACAGTAGCGGTGAGTCCCATTTGTCTAGGTCATTCCTGACATCACGATAAAGGGGGAGATAGTTCACTCGGTAAATGTTGGATAGGTGAGGAGTGATATATGCCTAGATAAGTGGGGAAAGTGCGAAATATTGGAAGGAGTGTTACAATGCAGGACTTCAGACTTGGATGTATTTATTTTTAATCCAGAGACTTTAGTAAACTCTTGTAGAACGATGTTAAGGTTGGGAAGAGAGTTAGCCAGGTTAGTGATTGTGAGTAACAGGTCATATGCAAATAGATTCACCTTAATTTCTTCAGTCCCAACAGCAATCCCTGTAATGTTGGGGTTTTGCCATACAAGGGCAGCTAGGGATTTAATTTCCAAAGCCAAAAAGGGCTGGGGACAGAGGACACCCCTGCCTCGTGCCTCTTTCAATTTTGATAGGCAAGGGGGAAGAAGTTTTTAAAAAAAAGCTGTAGGGTGGGAGTAAAGGGTTGTCAGTGCCCGAATAAAGGGGCCTTAAAATCCCATTTTCTTGAGAACTGAGAACAGATAATCCCATGAGAGGCAATCAAAAGCTTTTTCCAAGTCCAATAAAAGTAATGTCAAGGGGAGGTGGTGCTGCTGGGACCATGAGACCCCATTATGTATTTTGCGGACATTATCAGGGGCTTCACTGTGTGGGATGAATGCCTTCCTGGTCACGATGGAGTTAAATATCTTGGTATCAAGGTTTAAAAGAGATATTGGTCGACAATTGGCAGGGTAAAGGGGCTTCCTATTGGGTTTGGGAATAACTGCTATAAGAGCGTCAAAAAATCATCTGGCATTGCATGACCCTGAAGGGGGTGGTTACAGTAGTTTTTGATATGAGGAGTAAGGATGGTGGAGAATTTTTTAAAATAGACGGCAGTAAGGCCATCCGGCCTTCCCAAGTTTTAGGCATTTGAAGGAAATATCAACCTCTGTAACAGATACTTCCCTATTGATTTGTTGCAGTGCCTCTGGGGTAAGTTTAGCGAAGTTCGCTTTAGAACGAATAGCGTCAGTGAGTGTAGGGGTTTGCGACTGGCCTTAAAGAAGCTAGTGAAGGTGTCGTAGAAACGATTAGGGTTGCTTGTGACCTGACCCTCTTAGGTTTGTATATTAGGAACTTGATTAATGTGAATTCAGTTCAAAATACTTACAAATACATACAAGGCTGTCCACAATCTGTCCCCTCCCTACATCTCTGAGCTACTTTCCCGATACAGCCACACACGCAATTTCTGATCCTCACATGACCTCCTTCTCTCCTCTCCTCTTATCACCTCTTCCCTCAATCGCCTCCAAGATTTCTCCAGTGCATCCCCCACACTCTGGAACTCACTACCCCAACATATCAGACTCTCACTTACAGTGCAATCCTTCAAAAGAAACATAAAAACCCATCTCTTCAGACAAGCCTACAACCAGTGACCCTGCTGCCTCTATACCGCCATGACCAACTTTACCCTCTCCTACTGTGTCCTTCTCCCATACCATATAGATTGTAAGCCCTCACGGGCAGAGACCTCTCTCCTTCTGTACCAGTTTGTAACTCGTCTTGTTCATGCTTAGTGCAATTGTCTGTATTATGAATGTATACCCCTTTTCATATGTACAGCGCTATGGAATGAATGACACTTAAATAATAATAATAATAATAATAATGCGTTGTTGAGTTGTTAGCCTTCTAGCCAGGAGTATATCAGGCTTATTGGCCCACTTACAGTATTTTGCTTGAATCCAGCGCAAGGCTTTCTCCATCCTATGAGAAAGGACAGTAATTTAGTGGCTTTGATGGCCTGGTGTAGGTATAAAGATGGGTGTTGTTGGTGGGCATAAAGTAGCCTAGCTAATTTGGTTTCCAAGGTGGTTTGCGCGTAATCTCTTTCCCTCTTCCTCTTTGAAGCTATTGATATCAGTTTGCCTCTGACAAGGGCTTTATGGGAGAGCCATACCCAATGAGGGGAGGAGTCTGTGGTGAGATTCTCATTGAAAAAGGAGTCAGGTCCGTGGCAACTTGGGCTTTAATGATGGGATCAGTGATCAGGGCCTCATTTAGGCACCATGAGAAAGAGACCCTCTGGGTCTAAAATCAAATGTAGAAAAAATATTGGGGTCAGACCACGCTGAGACAATATGCCTGCTGTGCAAGAGAAGTGGGAGAGTGTTAGCTGAGGGTAGGATCATATCAATACAGGTGTAAGAGTTGTGCGCGGAGGAATAAAATGTAATGCCCCTGGCAGGTCCATTATGTTCTCTCCAGGTGTCTGCTAAGGAGAGTTGATGAATAATGTCGTTAATGGTCTGTTTTTGTTCACGGGTGTGTTGAGAACCAGTTGTGTGGTGTTCAGTACAAAGTTGAAGTCTCCACACCAGATAATGGTATTCCAGGGAATCAATTACAGCAGCTAGAATCTTGAAAAAGCGGATTGGATGTTTATTAGGGGCATAACAGTTTACAACGCAGATGGAGGCATCATGTAAATGTGCCCACTAGGATTAAATACCTGTGTTCCTGGTCAGTAATGGTCTGCTGCACCTGGAATGGGAAGCCATTCTTGAAAAGAGTAACCACTCCCCTTGTCTTGGTAGTGAAAGAAGCAGATTAAAAAGCAGAATAGCGTGAGTGGATATAGGAGGTGGAGAAGGTTGGGAAGAAGTGCGACTCCTGCAGACATACAATGTCGGGCGAATGTTTTCAATGTCGGGCGAATGACATTATGAGATATTATATGACACATAGGAAAGAAATAAGTGTCTGCGAGAGAAGGTCAGTCACAGGCGTACACAGTCCCCCCCCCCACCCCTTTAAAGCCACACAACTAAAGTACCATACTATATAGGTAGAAATTCCAAAGGCTATCACAAAGAACAATATAGTAACCTAAACAAAATGAACAGTAAAGGAAAATGAGCAAACATAAAGTAACAGTGTCTGGAATGGGGAGACCAGATATCTGGTCCCCTAGACCAGGGTGCAGGAAGCAACATGGTAGTCCATCCACTGTAGGGAAAATATGTAGCAATATCTGAGCAGGAGCAGCAATATGCTGCAGCGGATATGGGACATACAGCGCATAGGGTGGCCATGATCTAGGTACGTTCCCCCAGTCTGCAGTATGCAAGCCGCAGCTTAGCCCAGAGAAGGACCTTCCCACTGAGGCCAGGAGCCATAGGTAGGCCCTCAGACAGCATCCTACCCGTTCTTGTGGCTGGGATCCATGTTGGACTGGTAAACAGATCGTGGTCAGTCCTGAGTTCCCGATCTTGGGATCAGCGATGGACACACTTAGGTGGAAGAAAGTCAAAGAAAATGAGAAATCCCAACGGTAGCATACCTGGGCCTCTTGGAGGGCCAACGTGATGGGTTTCATGGCACTGCTGCGCCCCCAAGGTGGAAGGGGCAAGATCGGAATACAGCCGGGCCGTGGGTGATAGCCTCTGGGCCTCCGGATAGTGGAGCTTCAGTACAACGTCTCTGGTGGAGTCCAGGTTCTTTGGGGTGCCCATAGCCCTGTGAATTCTGTCAATCCGGAACAGGGAGTCATTTTGTTGCAGTAGCAGGGCCTTGAAGAGATCCATGGATACTTTGTGAAGTAAGGTATGTATTTTGAGGATTCCCCGTATATGGAGGTTTGCTCTCCTGGAGCGGTTCTCCAGGTCTTCAATCTTTAGCTCCAGAGCTTCCAGTTGTTTTGCCTAGTTGTCAATGTCCCGTCTGTCAGCTACTATGGTGTCCACCATACTCTCGACCCTGGCCTCCACATCGGCGACCCGCTGGCTTTGGCGGGTAAATTCAGCCACCGCCTAGGCCAGTTCATCTCGGAACAGTTGTCTGATATTCTGGTATAGGTCCCTTAGTGGGGAGGTATTAGACGAGGAGCAATCTGGCAGTGAGGAGCATGATGCTCCATGATTAGAGTCCTCATTGTCTGCTGGTGAAGGAGGGTCTGCCATCTTGGAGGCCGCTTGTGAGGCAAAGATGGCAGGTATAGATTGCGATAAAGGCTGGAAAGCAGGTGTGCTAGCCGATTTCTTGGATTTAGTCATAGTCCCTGTCGGATAAGAGTTCTGGTCAGTGCTTTTGGAGCTGCAAAGAAGCGCTAAATCAACCCTTTAGTAGTGGTAGACACGGATCTCACACAGCGCACATCCGCTCCCGTGAACTGCGCTTTAATTAGTTTTTTACACAAATAACACAATAATTTTACTCTCTGGATCAGTATGATTACAGCTATACCAAATACATATATTTTTTATGGGTCACATAACACTTAGGGCCCATGCACACGGCCGTGTGCATTCCTTATTTTGCGGAATGGAACAGCTGGCCCCTAATAGAACAGTACTATCCTTGTCCATAAAGTGGACAATAATAGGACATGTTCTATTTTTTGCGGAACGGAAATACTGACATACAGAAACGGAATGCACACGGAGTACCTTCCATTTTTTTTGCGGACCCATTGAAATGAATTATTCCGTATACGGTATGCAAAAAAACCTGAATGGACACAGGAAAAAAATGCTTTGTGTGTATGAGCCCTTATTGATAGCTTTTTATTCATTTCTTTTTTTTTTTTGGTGGCGCATAAGTAAAAAACAGTAATTCTAGTATTCTGGTGTTTTTTTTATGGCGTTCACCATACAGGATAAATATCATGATAATTGCATAGCGTAGGTCGTTATGGATGCACCAATACCAAATATGTGGAGGAGGTTTTTTGTTTTTACAATTTTTTCCATTGAAAAGTATTTTTTAATCATTTCATATTCTCACAACAGGACTATATTAGGTAATCTTTTGATCGTGTGCCCTGCACACATATGTTGAACAGAAAGTGGGCCAGTCCTTGAGCCTGTTAGTGTCTGCTAAAGTTCAGGTCAGTGCTGACGTGTGGAGCTGTAACTACGGTCAAGAACAATATATGTCCTTTAAAGTACCAGTGGGTAAATGTAGTTCCTGCCTAGCCAGACCAGCAACTTGGTGAGGTAACGGCACTGCCACCTCCACGGTCTCAAGCTGTGGGTCCTGCGCCAATGTCCTCCGCTGCCTCCTCATCCTCCACCTTGTCCTCAGCCTTCACTGCAGGCACAATTCGAAGTGCTCCTCCAGCATACCACATGTGCAGGACACAGTGGTGTCACTCTGTTCTGCACCTAGTTTGCCTGGGTGAACAGAGTCACACAGGGGAGGAACTGCTCCACATCCTCCATCAAAATTGAATCCTGGCTATCTCCTCGCCAACTTAAGATCGGAACCATGGTCACAGACAACGGGAAGAATATTGTGTTAGCGCTGCATCAAGTAGGGCTGAGCCATGCATCCTGTGAAACATCCTGAAAATGGCCAGGAAACTGTGCATGCACTTTAGCCACTTACACTGCAAAGCACACCCTTCTTGAGCTGCAAAGGAAGAATGGCATCCCCAGCATCGCCTCATATGAGACGTTTCCACCCTTTGGAACTCCACCCTCCACATGTTGGCCCAACTATATGAGCAGAGGAAGGCTATAAACAAATTCTTGATTATACAGGCGGACAGGAGCACTCCCCTGTGTAACTTTGACATTAGCCAGTGGCAGCTCATGTGTGACACCTGCCATTTACTCAGGCCCTTTGAGGAGGCCACTTTATTTGTCAGTTGCCAGGACTACAGGATGAACAAGGTCATTCCACTGCTTCATGTCCTGGAACACATGCTGCTAAATCTGTCTGGCCATGGGACAGGAGACATGGCATCTACATCTCATGGCCACCTGAGCCCTGTGAGGGCTGAACTGGAGTAGGAGGACATTCACGCACAAGCAACATATACAGAAATAGGTGGTTTTCCTGGACAAGTTACAGGAAAGGAGGAGCAGGAGAAACAGAAGGAGGTAGAGGGTGATGAGAAATACCAGGCAGATGACCCCCGAGACACAGTGGCAGTATGCAGTGGAGATGGAGGCAGGGAGTCCCTCCGAGTCCCTTTTACAAATGGCTCGAAACTTGCTTCTTTGCGTAGTGACAGCCGAATTGTCACAATTTGGCAGAGGGGTGACTACTGGCTCTCCACTATGTTAGACCCTCGCCACTGGTCCAAAATGGGGGCCTTTTTTCCACCCGCTGAGAGGGAGGATAAACTGAACTGCTATTGAGACATCCTATGTAGTCAGTTGGCCGCTGCCTATGTCTATGTGCGTCATCGCCCATCCTCACAAAGGTGTGACTGGGGGGCCCTTTGTGCTCACGTTTCATTGCCATGGCTGCCGGGGGGGGGGGGGGGGGGAATCCCCTGGACTACTAGGCAGCCAAACTTGATTTGTGGCTGCAACTGCCCGAGTTTGCCCAGGACAAGTTCTTCTGCCCGGCAAGCAGTGTGGCATCAGAGGGGTGTTTAGTGCCACTATGAGCCTAGTGACCCCAAGGAGAACTCACCTTTCCACCCAAAATGTGGAGAGACTGACCTTTATGAAGACGAATCAGCCAGTATTTCCACATGCCAGTGCCTGATGCATCAGACTAGATCATTTTGGGTGCCACACCCAAACTTTGTGAAAAGAGACGCATTTCTTCTGGCCACTTGCTTCAGCCGCTATTCGGATGTTGCCCCATTCTGATGCTACATACCTGCTGCCATGTGCTCCTACTGCCACCCACCATCTTGTGCTGTTACTGCCATTGCCCCCCACCTCACTACTCTGTGACTGGGCCACTGTGTTGACTCCTAATGCTGTTACCACATCACCAGTCCACCTCACCAGTCACTGGACTGCTATTGTGCCTGTTTGGCCTTGTTGACATCACCATTTATTTTTTCTTTCTTCTGATCTGTCAGGAAATAGCAGTTTTTTTTATGCGATTCGTCACAAATAAATTTGGATCAAATCAAATCTTTTTGGGAAATTCGACGAACCATCCGAATCAAATTTTTGAGAAATTCGCTCAACTCTAAATGTTATCAATCTATAGCAGATCTCTCATCCAGCATTAGCCACTGTGATAAATCTGGTCCAGGTCTAGACAGCCAAAGTTTATGCCGTTTATAGGATTAGTAAATCTGGGCAATTTTGTTGTATGGCTAATGGATGTGATCAAAAATACAGTAAACTCATATGAGTTCATTGTATTCATTAGGATAGCACTTCCCTCCATGACTGACACGCTGCTAGGTATACGTTAATGTATAGTTATCATTCAATCATCACTAAGAGATGGTGAGTGTTTTTACTGCAAATTAATCCAGTGGACTCCCATCAGTCTGCTGTATTCTCTGTTGGCTTCTAGTAGCCAAATATTTGTGTGCTGTTTGGACTTATAGGAGAATAAACCTGTCCTTGTAATAAGCTGTCCTTACATAGGGCAGCATATTTAGGTGACAGATGCCCTTTAAATTTGGCACATACCCTTTAAGAGTTTGTATAACTTTTCTTAAAAGTGCTCTTTTTTAAAGAAATATATTAAACTTTTTATGGATAAGCAGAAATAAAATGTGGGGGTATCTATTTTTGCCTGATCAGGAGTAATAGACTGTAATAGACTGTAGTAAAAGCACATACAAAATACAATACATACAATATTATAAAAATATTTTATCATTTATAGTATTATTTATACTCATTTATGGTATTATTTAAAATCACTTCTAAGAATATCTGTCCTGAAGCTATGGTAGAGTCTTTGTAAATATACAGCCAGACACATCAACTAGGATGACAGATGGAGAAGACTTTATCAAACTGGAAGGTGCCCTTGAAATAGCTTAAATATGAAGAGCAACTAAAGAACAGATCACAGATAAGTAAAAGAAAACTGCAAATTTCTCATCACTTCAACCTTTCATCCTTTCTACTTGACTTCTCTCCATTTACTTCCCCCAGCACTGCTTAAGCAGGGAACATCGAGGAGTGTGTCTGTTAATGTATCTGTGCCTAATCCCTTATTAAAGGGGTGTTCCATGAAAACAGAGTTTATTATTAAGTTCACGTGCAATTCTGAACCTTTGCAATATACACTCTCTTAGATATAATCTTAACCCCTAACTGACCAAGCCTGTTTGGGTCTTAATGATCAGTTAAGATATTGAAATTCTGGCATGTGTCACTTTAGCAGAGAATAACTGCGTAAGCAGGGCCGTTTCTGCCACGAGGCAAGCTGAGAATCTCACCTCAGGCGGCAGTTTGCAGTATACTGGAGGGGGTGGCATCCACACAGCATTTAAAAACTGCTGGATGCCGCCAGTGTTTCCTTTAAGCTGCACACTGCCCCCCTCTCTCCCCAGCTCAGGGCATCTGTATGTCATCTCACCCCTGCACTCCATGTCAGAACATGGTAGATGGAGTTTCTTAGTGGGCTAAAGGACCTTCCTGATGTTATCCACCCATGTGACCAGTGGGAGAGCCAGGCTGGAGATTGGTGAGGCCTAGCTGTGTGTGTGTCTGTCCCTATGTGTGTGTGTGTCTGTAGTACATTTCATTTGGACCTTAAGCGTCTCTTTACACTCTTTAAATAACATACTTATAACCGCTATAACTTAAATAAAGAATTGTTAACCTTTTAAAGTGTTCCAGTAGTTCTGTGGCAGGTAGCTCTAGTACAGGGGTGGCCAACCTTACAGGCACAAAGAGCCCAAAAAAAAGGATAACTACCAGGAGCCACAAGCTATACATTTACACACAAGTCACTGTATTTTTCTCCCTACAAGATGCACCTAGGTTTTAACAATTTTTTTCATCTGATATGAGGTCTGATAAAAATATTTATTTCTTATTTTTCATTAGCAGAGAAAAAATAAAAAATATATTTTTCATCAGACCTCAGATCAGACTCCTAAATCAGATCCCCAACCCTCATCTGACCTAAAATAAGATCCTCAAACCTCATCAGATTTCCAAATCAGACCCCCAAAATAAGACCCCCAATGCTTGGATCAGACAACACATATCAGACTCCCAGTGTCAGACCCTCAGTGGTCAAACCCCCCCCCCCCCCCATGCTCAGATCTTCCCCCCATGCTCAGATCTCCCCCCCCCCCCATGCTCAGATCTCCCCCCTTCTCAGATCTGACCCCCATGCTCAAACAAGAACCCCATGCTCAGCTCTGCCCCTCCATGCTCAGGTCTGTCCCTGATGCTCATATCTGCCCCCGATGCTCAGATCAGATCCCCATTGCTCAGATCAGGGCCTCCCATGCTCATATCAGACCCACATTGCCCAGATCAGGACATCCCCCATGCTCAGATCAGAACCTCCCATGCTTAGATCAGACACACATCCTCAGTTCTATAATAAAAAAATAATCTCTTACCTATCCTGATCAGGCACTGGGCTCCTGTTCGGGCACCTGCTACTCTGCAGTTCTGACATGCTCTCCAGTGTGACCTGATAAGCACAACATCAGGTCATAGTGCGTGTCTCCACGTACTACGTTCTCACACTGTGTGCATCAGGACGTAGTGGAGAGTGAACTGGAGCTGCAAGGTAGCAACAGTGCCCGATCAGGAAAAGGGATATGAGCATGGGGTAGAGAGTGAGCGGGCCTGACTGCTTCCCAGCTCCACAGCTAGAGCCGTACTTGAAGAAGCAAAGAGCTGCATACAGCGCAAGAGCCACAGGTTGGCCACCCCTGCTCTAGTAGATATTTCTATCAATAGTATATCAGATGTTGCTGTTTTTCGTGTTTCACAGCAACTCATTAGCTGATTGCAACACTGCTGCTATAACCAGTCAGTACGCGCTCCGGCTGGCTACATTTTGTTTCCATATAACTTTTTGCGGCTATCTGCTGGCTACTGGTTCTAAAAACACATACAAATGCACACCCTGCCTCCCGACATGTTTCGCCTGCAAACTGGCGTCTTTAGGGGATCATGCAGGTTTTATAAGGTTGGTCGGTGATTTCACAATTGGACACACTAAAGGGCTTTACCTAACTCCAATTGTTTCCCAGAATCGCTAATAGACCTGTCTTGATAGGCTCACCTTTCTTCTATGTACCGCCTGTAATATTGAGTTATGCTAGCTTTTCGTCTGCTTTTTCGTTCACCTGGGAACTTTGCGCATGTGCGCTGACTTAGAAAAACTTTTCCTTACTGCCGTTCGTGCATGCGCGCCAACTGAGAGCATATTCATTGTTACCATGCTATTGCGCATGTCAAGAGACTTGGTCCATGTTCCTTCTCGTTTGTCTGCTAATAGTACTATTAACCCACTATTCCTTAAGCTGTCTATGATAGCCACCTTGTATTATATTTTACTTTATGCTGTAGGACTTGTATTTATTGGGCTTATAATTTTGATTAATATATTTCATCATATTTTTTTACTTATTAATCATTTATGTATATTTTTACTAATTGGGATATATATTGCTGATTATTAATGCTCCACTTATCAATATTATGAATTTATATTTTAATATTATTCATGTATTTATTCTTACTGGTTGATATCTCAACAGATTATCATGAATTATATATTTATTAAATCTTTAGAAACATTATGAAAGATCTCATTTTGTATTTTAATTAATTTATAAAGGAACAAATAATTCTGCAATAAATTTTATATTTCCCTAAAGATCATGTCTGATAATTTGATTTGATTTATATATAAATTTTCCGCTTAAAGGGATTCTGTCACCTCCCCTCAGCCAAAAAACGATTTTAAAGCAGCCATGAAGCACAGCTTACCTGGATTAGGCTGTGCTCTTTTATCTTGAAATCCGTCCAGCAGTTACTTCAAAAAACGACTTTGATCAATAAGGAAATGTGTCCTGAAGGTGCCCAGAGGGGCGTTTTTTTCTTCTTAGTGAGCCCAGTACCGCCCCTCTTTCAGTGCCCAGCCCGCCTTCCTTGTACTTCCTAACCGCCGCCCCCAGCCTGCCACAGCCTCCCCTCCCTCTCCTCCCCCTCCCTCACGCCGAACGAACTCTCGCACAGGCGCAGTACCCACTGAGGGCTGCGCCTGTGCGATCATCAGGAGACTGAGGGCGGCAGCTTCATCTTCGTCACTGGGCATGCGCCGAGCCCAGTGACGTCCGATGCTCGCTCTTTCCCTCAGTCAGCCTGGTAGGAAGCGCAGAGGATTGCCGATCGGCTGCTGCACCCTGCGCCTTCTCCAGTCTGCCTGCCACAGTGAAGACGGCCAGCGATTTCTTTCCCCACCCTCCCTTCAGGAAAGAAATAAGTATTTGTTGGGGCGAATTAGGTCTTATTATATTAAGTAAAGGCAGGCAGACTGGAGAAAGCGCAGGGTGCATCAGCCGATCGGCAATCCTCTGCGCTTCCTACCAGGCTGACTGAGGGAAAGAGCTAACATCGGACGTCACTGGGCTCGGCGCATGCCCAGTGACGAAGATGAAGCTGCCGCCCTCAGTCTCCTGATGATCGCACAGGCGCAGCCCTCAGTGGGTACTGCGCCTGTGCGAGACTTCGTTCAGCATGAGGGAGGGGGAGGAGAGGGAGGGGAGGCTGTGGCAGGCTGGGGGCGGCGGTTAGGAAGTACAAGGAAGGCGGGCTGGGCACTGAAAGAGGGGCGGTACTGGGCTCACTAAGAAGAAAAAAACGCCCCTCTGGGCACCTTCAGGACACATTTCCTTATTGATCAAAGTCGTTTTTTGAAGTAACTGCTGGACGGATTTCAAGATAAAAGAGCACAGCCTAATCCAGGTAAGCTGTGCTTCATGGCTGCTTTAAAATCGTTTTTTGGCTGAGGGGAGGTGACAGAATCCCTTTAAACAGTGGTCTCAAGTTGTTACTTCATAGACAAGATAAGATGGTCATGAGATGGGTGATTAATTGATGTAACTTTTGTTCCCTATAGGTTGTTATTTGCAATTATGCTTTTTATATCATCAATTATTTTTTACTCTTAGATTATCTCATACTTTTCTCCTCAATTTTGAATATTTTACTTTAGAGAACAATTGTTACTTAAGATAGCATTTATTGATTTTTTGGAAAATATTTTTTTATATTTGTGCTCCTACTCTTGGGATCATCCTATACTACATCCTTTCTTCTAATTTAGATTTTTTTGTTGCTTTTATTCATCTTAGGCTACATGCACATGACCGCAAATGCGGCATCCGTCATTTTTGGGAGGATCCGTTTTTTTCCACAGATCCCTTGTAATAAATGCCTATCCTTGTCCGCAAATGTGAAAATAGTAGGACATCCACAATTTTTTTTTTGCTGAAGGGAAACACGGACAATGGATGCGGAACACAAACGGATGAACTATCGGCATTTTTTTTCTGACCCATTGAAATGAATGGGTCCCCATCCTACCTGCAAAGAAAACGGAACGGAGGCCGAGAAAAACAACTGTTGTGTGCATGAGGCCTAATATTCTTTATTTAAGTTATTATTTTTGCTCCATTGTATTGCTCCCTATTTTTTATCCACAGGTGTCTGCTTTCTTTAAAATTGTATTCACAGTTGACAGTATTATTTATTTCGTATTTTTTCTGTATTTGTTCCGCATCGTGCCGGATAAGAGGGAGTCTTATCATTTTTCATACTGTTACAAGAATGATGCTTATGTGAAGCCTTCATTTATTCCCAATGGTGAAATGGAATTTAGGCGATAAGTTTCCTCCTGTTGTAGTCTCCTATTAATATCAGCCTGTCGTGGACCAGTTTTTATATTTTGTATACTCCATATTTTAAGGCATGAAGGGTTCCCTCTATGGTAGTTTTTTATATGTTTGGAGAGTGGCGTTTCTTCCTGGGTGTTCATATTGCTGAAGTGTTTAGATATGTATCTCCTCAATTCTTGAATTGTCTTCCCAATATACAATTTGGGACACTCACATTGAATAGCATAGACTACTTCTGTGGTCTTGCAGTTTATATATTCTCTGATGGCATACTTTTTCCAGTCAGTTGTATTAATAAACTCTTTTTTGGGGACATATACTTACAAAACCACAGCCTGCACAATCCCCTGAAGACGCCGGTTTGCAAGCGAAACATGTCGGGAGGCAGGGTGTGCGTTTGTATTTGTTTTTAGAACTAGTAGTGAGCAGATAGCCGCAAAAGGAATAGATGTATGCTATAGAAACAAAAAGTAGCCAGCGAGAGCGCGCAGTGTTGCAATCAGCTAATGAGTTGCTGTGAAACACAAAAAACAGCAACATCTGATATACCATTGATAGAAACATCTACTAGAGCTACCTGCCACAGAACTACTGGGACATTTTAAAAGGCTCACAGTTCTTAGTTAAGTTATAGTGGTTATAAGTGTGTTATTTAAAGAGAACAGAATAAAAGTGAAGTTTTAATTAGCAGCACACGTAAAGAGACGCTTAAGGAAAATGTAAACGTCCCACTTGTGCTGTGAGGTCCATATATTTAAAAAAATAGCAATTATATGTGTGTGTGTGTGTGTGTGTGTCTGTCCCTGTGTGTCCCTCCTGTACCTCTGTGGCTACCTGTTAGGGTGGCCACTCAGACCACCCTCAAAAGACGGACTTTATAACCCCCCCGACTCCGCTAAGTCCTGCCCCGACCCGGTTAGGACACACCCTCTCCCAGTTCGCAGTCGACGAAGATTAAAAAGAATTAAGGGAGAATCAACTTGGGGTCAGCTGCAGGGGTGGGAGGGAGGCTAACTTTACCCCTGAAGCTCACATTCAGACAGCACAGTGCTGCTTTCTGAGCGTGAGCTGTTCAATAGGAAATCCCTGCGTCTGTCCGGCACAGGGCCTGAAAGCCGGACTGTCTGGTCTAAAACCGAACCTCCGGCCACCCTGTGGTGGCCAGTCCCTGTGTGTGTGTCCTTTCCAGTGTGTATGTGTGTGTGTATGTCCCTGTGTGTGTGTGTGTGTGTGTGTCCCCTGTGTGTATCTTTCCCTGTGTGTGTGTCACCATAACCATGCCCACAGTGTTTGTATGTCTTGATGCAGTTGCATTAGGGTGTTCTGTGTGGGGTAAGAAGAAGAAGGAAGAGGACGCAGCACCGGCAGCATGGAGTCCAGTGGGAGAGGCACAGGGAGTCACACTAAGGACATAGGTAACACTACCACATGATCTACACTAGTGTTAGCTGTGGTTTAACACAGGACTACAGGTAACACTACCACATTATCAGCACTAGTGTTATCTGTGGTTTTACATAGGACTGCAGGTAACACTACCACATGATCTACACTAGTGTTATCTGTGGTTTTACATAGGACTGCAGGTAACACTACCACATTATCAGCACTAGTGTTATCTGTGGTTTTACATATGACTGCAGGTAACACTACCACATGATCACACTAGTGTTATCTGTGGTTTAACATAGGATTGCAGGTAACACTACCACATGATCACACTAGTGTTATCTGTGGTTTTACATAGGACTGCAGGTAACAATACCACATGATCTTCACTAGTGTTATCTGTGGTTTTACATAGGACTGCAGGTAACACTACCACATGATCACACTAGTGTTATCTGTGGTTTTACATAGGACTGCATGTAACACTACCACATTACCAGCACTAGTGTTATCTGTGGTTTCACACAGGACTGCAGGTAACACTACCACATGATCTACACTAGTGTTATCTGTGGTTTTACACAGGACTGCAGGTAACACTACCATATTACCAGCACTAGTGTTATATGTGGTTTTACACAGGACTGCAGGTAATACTACCACATTACCAGCACTAGTGTTATCTGTGGTTTTACACAGGACTGCAGGTAACACTACCACATGATCACACTAGTGTTATCTGTGGTTTTACACAGGACTGCAGGTAACACTACCACATTATCAGCACTAGTGTTCTCTGTGGTTTTACACAGGACTGCAGGTAATACTACCACATTACCAGCACTAGTGTTATCTGTGGTTTTACACTGGACTGCAGGTAACACTACCAGAAGATCACACTAGTGTTATCTATGGTTTTACATAGGACTCCAGGTAACACTACCACATTACCAGCACTAGTGTTATATGTGGTTTTACACAGGACTGCAGGTAACACTACCACATTATCAGCACTAGTGTTATATGTGATTGTACAGAAGACTGCAGGTAACAATACCACATGATCTTCGCTAGTGTTATCTGTGGTTTTACATAGGACTGCAGGTAACACTACCACATGATCACGCTAGTGTTATCTGTGGTTTTACATAGGACTGCAGGTAACACTACCACATTACCAGCACTAGTGTTATATGTGGTTTTACATAGGACTGCAGGTAACACTACCACATTATCAGCACTAGTGTTATATGTGATTGTACAGAAGACTGCAGGTAACACTACCACATGATCTACACTAGTGTTATCTGTGGTTTAACACAGGACTGCAGGTAACACTACCACATTATCAGCACTAGTGTTGTCTGTGGTTTTACATAGGACTGCAGGCAACACTACCACATGATCTTCACTAGTGTTATCTGTGGTTTTACATAGGACTCGAGGTAACACTACCACATTATTGGCAGTAGTGTTTTTTGCAGTTGTACATAGGACTGCAGGTAACACTACCCCATTATCAGCACTAGTGTTATCTGCGGTTTTACATAGGACTGCAGGTAACAGTACTATATTTTCTGTACTTAGATATCCATCACTGTGTTATCTCTGCTGTTACATAGGACTGCAGGGGATATCTACTATAGAGAGTTATCACTCTGTTACCTGTAGTGTTACATAGGACTGCAGGTGATATCAACGACATGATCTGTACTTGTACTGCCCCAGATCTGGCAGGACAGTCTCTGAGTTCAGTGGCTACTTGGCTTTTTATACTATTTTTTAATGGGAGGGACGCCATTTCAATTTTTGTCTCAGGCAGCACAGCAGAAGAGCTAGAATCGGCCCTGTACGTAAGGGTTTTGCACATCCAATTAATTCTGACACTGTTTTTTCATCACATATTGTACTTTATTTCAGTAGTAAAATTTTACCGATATTATTTGCATATATTTATAAAAAAAAATGCAAACATCTATAAAAATTTGTAAAAAGTGTCATTTTTTCCTATTTTCAACTGCAATATTTCACATAGATACTAAAAATACTGCTTGCTATTTTTATCATAAATATATTGCCAAATCTTAAATTTATTTTGGTTGCATTTTCAAAAAACTTTTACTATTTAAAAAAAACATAGGAGAATTTTAACATTTATGAAGTACATATTTTTTTCCTGCACCAAGCCAAGTTTGCAGAGGCTTTTAAGTGTAGACACCCCCCCCCCCCCAGAAGTGACCCCCCCCCCCTTAAGGTATTTAACTAGGGGTGTAGTTTTTTTGTTTTTTTTTAGAGCGTTCTGTTCTGACATGTATTAAATTATTGTGGGGAAAAAACTGTACAGTAGTGAAGGCAACATGTCCAAGAAAATGGAGGAAAATGTGTCAAACTATGTTGCAAATTCCAGTTTGTTCGCAAGATGAAAGAACACCTGTAGGACTATAATGACAAGCTGACATACGATGACAGTAACTTGTTATACAACGTCTCTTTAGCCCCATTAATTCCTATATGAGATACGAACGTGCCAAGTGACGCGGTGGACCATAACAGGTCCCTGCCCAGCAAGGTAGAAACCGCTAAACACACAAACAACCAATCACTTACAGAATATATAAAAGGACAGTGTCCAGAACCGTCTATAGGAACAGTATGTCAGTATTTCTAGATGTGTTATCGGGTGTAAGAGGTCCACCAAAAACAAATTCTTAATAAAAGCCTAAGTGTACTGGTGAGGAACAATTCAATCATTAGAGATCCTCCAAATAAAAGAATATCATGACAATATCACGATACAGTAATGTGAATGGAATTAACAGCTTTGTGTGGCAGAACATAATCATAAAAAATGAAATGATGAAAATCAGGAAAACAAATCAGAAAAGAGAATGAGAATAAATCAACTTTCTGAAAAGACCCGCCACCCACACACCCTGTTTGGCATTAAATTAATAATTATAAACCGTATGATACATTTCAAAACAGGGGTAACTGCAGAGTCCTTGTGATGGGCATCTGGGTCAGTAAAAATGGGTATAACTCCTCCTTCCATGTTTGCCACACACCAGCATCATTTCTGAGGATATTTCTGGGTGGCAGTGGCAGGGATGAGGTGAAGGAAGCAGTGTTCTCAGATAGGAGGCTTGTCTTGGGGCAGGGGACTCAAACAGGAAACTCTCAACCACCTTCTCCTGGATTTCAAGTAAGCTCAGGGTTCCCTGGGCCTTTTAAAATAAAACAAAACCATTTTGGCCCTGTTTTTTCACTTCACCAGGTAGAGTTGAAGCGGCTGGTCCAAGAGGTTTATACCTCCCATAAATTTGTCCTTCACACAGACCGTTTTGTGTTTGTCAGCAGTAGCCCTCCTCTCCATAACTGCCACTGTGGTGTCTACGTGCATGGTGGTAAGCACGTAGACATCCTTTCTGTCCTTCCACTTCACTGCAAGCAGCTGGTCACTTGCAAGGGCAAAGGATTTTTCTTTCTCAAAACGGTTGGACACCGGCGGTTGAGGGAAACCCACTCTATTTTTACGTACTGTCCCACAAGCCCCTGTGTTTCCAGCATGGAGGGATTACCATAAAGTGTATGTGCCAGGACTGATGGAGCCACTACACCACAAGTAGCAAGGACGACATACAAATGGCATTTGTGCCTAAATTTAGGCTCAATGACGTTTATGACTAGTATAAAACACTGCACATAGATAGCTGGTTAGGCACTTGCTTCCCTACTCTTTACCCTATGTTCCATTTGTTCCCATCCTTTAGTTAGTTAACCCTTTATCTAAAATTCCCCGTACCATTAATAAATACCCTTTCAAAGATCCAGCAGTTACTTTTGTTAATTTACAATTAACTGGCACCCCAAAACTCAGCAGATTCTACAGTGTGGTAGCATTGTAATCATACTGACCTGCAGAATGAAGGTAAAAGGTCAATTTTACCGTATAACGAACGTCGTAAAAAAAACAAAAAAACATCAAACTGTGGGAGAATTGCATTTTTTTTCCAAGTCCCATCCATTTAGATTTTTTTTCTGCTTCCTACTACATTGTATGCAACCATAAATGGTGCCATTAGAAAGTACAACTTGTCCAGTAAAAATAAGCTCCCATAAGGCGATGTGAACGGAAAAGAAAAAATGTATGACTCTGGGAAGGTGGCGACTGAAAAATAAAAAACAAAAATGGAAAATGGTTAATGTTGAAAATTGTCTGGTGATTCTACATTATCTCAAAATGGGACATCACTAAACTTTCTTTCAATAGGACATGCGCAAGCTTCACCTCTTTTCTGCACACGTCACCTCCCTTCTCTTCTGGCTCGCATTTATTTTTTACATAATTTTTTTTCCTGTCAATATGTTGCATTGGTGTGAATCTGATGAAGGGGCCTTTCCACCCCCGAAACGCGTAATCTTTTTGCTAATAAAACAATAAATATACATACTTACCGATCTTCTGCTGAAGTCCTGTACACCGATTTGAGCAGCAGACCCTCCAGTGTGGCAACCCGTGCTTTATACATTGTTCTTCTGGATATTGCTCTCCTAGCATAACACTGACAGGTGAGCCTCTTGTTGGCCTAATATTGGGTTTGGCTCTAGTGGTCCTGTCCATTTGCGGTATTCTTTTTTTATCCTTAGGTCTCTTTACATGAACGATACGGATTGGCTCCAGATGCATTCAGGATACATACAATGAAACTAGCAACATTTTGCAAGCAAGTTTAGTCAGTTTTGTCTGCGATTGCGTTCAGTTTTTCATTTTTTTTCCAAGCAGGTGCGAGCATCAGGACTTGCTTTAAGGTGCAAAGCGTTTCTCATTGAAGTCCCATTCACTTCTATGAGGCCAGGGATGCGTGAAAAATGCAGACTATAGAACATGCTGCGTTTTTCACACAACACAGAACTAATGTGTGAAAAAAAAACGCTCATGTACGCAGACCCATTGAAATGAATGGGTCAGGATTCGGTGCGGGTGCTATACGTTCACATCACGCATTGCACCCACGCAGAAAACTCACTCGTGTGAAAGGGACATTCCTCTCTTGACACCTCTGGTATCTGTTTTTCAGAGGATAGAATATTGCAGCATGCTCTGTTAAATGTTTGGACAGCGTTTAACATCAGTAGTTCACATATCAATGCAGAGCAGAACCCTGGTCTGCTGGATTCAGGTCCAAAAAACATTATCTCGCCAAATATGAACTATAAAAACAAGCAATACATTGAACTTAATGAACACAGAGCACTGGTACAGTCTTGGCTCCTCCAGTCTGGGCAGTCCAAAGACAAACTTATTGATCAATTATATTTATGGGCTGAAATTGTATGGGTCCTGGGTAATGAGCGCCAACAAGAGACTATGTATTGGCAAGGATGATTAGATCAGAGGCATAGGGCAGTGAACTAAATCTTTGTCCTTGGTGAAGGAAGGCCTGGCTACAACAAGTGTATAAGAACTTAAATTGCGATTCCCACCAGGGACGGGGACTGATGTCTACATATTTTTATGTCAATATGTTAGCCATCTATAAATGAGGAGAAACAGTGATAAATAATAAAAGATTACATTCTTAATGACATTTTACCAACTAAAGACTCCAATGATGATACTTTCTAATGCTTATGAGTTTGAACAGCGCCTCAAGTGACTAATAAACCAGAATCAGCAAGTTTAACTGGAACTATGATTTCTCTCAAGTAAAGCCAGTTTAGCCTATAAGACTATAAGAAAAGTGAGGGTTTGCTGGAAATGCCAGCCTTACGGCTCATTAGCATACTATTTCCATCTCGTTATTACTACTGGCCGATAAGAACAGACACAGTTGAGTAAAGCAATGTTACATTTCTAAAATGTCACATTGGTTGGCATCCTTTTTAGCAGTTTTGTGCAATCACGGGGCTGGTAAATGTTCAGCTTTACAACAAAGCCAGCTATTCTCTCTGCGATGGAGACAATCAGTCTCCCACAGCTTATCTCAGCATTAGGTTATTTGCCTTTATCATACTTTGTATTTCTCCAGACTGCACACATGTTAGATCTCGTAGCATTCCTATGTGAATGTGCCCTGTATGTTCAGCCAAAGATTCTGAATGTGGACATGCTGAGACATAATTATAGACCCAGTAGGGCATTCTAATATCTAATTAATACATATTGCTCTGTAATGAAGATTATTGGCTTCTATTCTACATGTGTAATATAATAACGTGCAGGGATTCTGATTTCAACAGTGTGCTGTCCTCCAGCTGTCAGGAGAGGAAATTGATATATTGCACAGATACCTGTGGCATTTAAAATTCATGGTAGCGCAGTGGCGGTAAGCACTGCTAGTCTCTTATATCGTCTCACCTCCATGCTTGGGCACAGTTAGAAGCTGTGCTTGAATATTACTGATCTTAGGAATTCATACTTTATTATGACTTATTTTATACACATACCTTGATTCTTTCAGAGAAGCTATCTCTACAACACTACTTCCCTGTGACTTCAGTGCCCACCCTTACTAGCCAACGGCACAGTCTCGGCATTCTACACATTTTTATAATTTTGTAAACTCTGCATGCATAAAACCTGTACAGTGGCACACAGAGAACTAATGCCCTATTACAATGCAGAATTTGGGGCCAATTATTGGGAATAAGAACGCTTGATCCTGATAATCGTCTTTTATAATTAATCAGCCGGTGAATGAGGAAAACGTTAATTCTTCATGAGGATGAAAGATACCGGCATCACATTTTCCTGTGTAATCAGGTATGTGCTGACGATAATGAATAGAACGGAATGAGGGAGGAACGACTGCGGTAGCAAGGCCAGTGCAAACGAGTGCCGATGGATGTGTTATCTTCCATTGGCCCTTACACTGCCAAAAGATCAGCAGTGTACTACCACCCTGGGGTCTAAATTAAGGAGCCAGTCAGTATCCATGAAGAGAAACAATGTAGGAGATTTATGAAACTGGTGTAAAGTAGAACTGGCTTAGTTGCCCATAGCAACCAATCAGATTCCACCTTTCATTTTTCACAGCTCCTTTGGAAAATGAAAGGAGGAATCTGGTTGGTTGCTATGGGCAACTAAGCCAGTTCTACTTTACGCCAGTTTCATAACTCTCCCCTAATGTTTCTACATGAAAATACCTCCGTCAGATGGCATGTGACAGACATGCTGCAATTTTTTTTTTACTTATGGAATACTATTTGTAATTCTGAATGAAATCGGAAACACGAGGCGGTATAGTATGGCATCCAAAACAGGTTATGGCCACCACAGTATATCACAAATCCATACTACTGCCATGTGCATGAGATCAAAGGGTGTGTTCAAAGTAGCATTTAGCTCTCTGCTGGGCTTTCTGGCAGCAATATACATTTAAACAAACTAAAAAAATGGTATTCCAAAGTTTATAGCAATGGATCCATTCACTTCACTGAGGTAATATTTGAACCTTCTAATATGTGGACCTTCTTGGTTGTATGTAACCATATAGATTTATTGGATCGTATGGTATTTATACATATATATTCTTTTTGAAAACTTGGTATATCCAGTGAATGATCGTGATTATAATAAAATACGGACCAGACAAATAATATCGTTATCAGACCGGAATAGGTCTCTATTTAATTATCTTATATGTGCTAGTGGGAATTGGTATCTTAGGTAGGACATATCGTTAGTTAATATTAAGCAAGAAGAGATCCTCCTATTTATTCCTACTTGCGGTCCCACGCTAGTAAACCAACTTGTGTCATCCTAAATATATATATACTCCATTGAGCTAGACCCCAAATAACCCTATATATATATATATATATATTATTGCCTATATTTATATATTTGTAATCAATGGTGGGGTCCCCATACCCCCCCCCCCCTCTTTTCTTACCAAAATATAGCCAGGCAAATTATAGTTATCTTTATATTACTATTAAATTCTGGTTTTAGGGTTTCTCTATGGTTGGAACGCATTTGCGTTCCACCGTTCACTTTTTACCACCTTCCTGCGTACACCTTCCGGTCTATGGCCGCTTTGGAACGCATATGCGTTCCAGTACTAGTTACGTTAGTTCCGGCGCATATGACCGACTTCCTGGCCATTCATGCGTCTCACACGGCATGACGCGATCCGGCATGCGTTCCACAGACGTCCAATGATGGGAGCCTGCGCACCCGCAACGACGCACTTCCGGATCGGGTATCGATGGTGGTGGAACGCACGCCGGATTCTAATAATAATGAGGTACACACCTGTCTATGTTTTCAATAATTATAGTGGGTATATATAGGGGAGTAGGTCCAGACATCACTCTGGACTGCATTATTCAGTTGGATCATCTATAGAGAGAGCGATTGTGCTATTGGCGATTGTGCCATATTCTTATATATATTTTTTGCATCTCTTTGTGGACATCCCCTGATGAATCCGGTGACAACTTTATCGGAGGAAACGCGTTGGGATTAACAACCAAATATTTTTTGGGATTAACATCTAAATATGTTTTGTGTTATCTGCTGACAATGGGAGTTTGTTTTTTATAGGGTCAGAATAACAGGGTCAGCCATCGATAAGTGGGGTCGCTCCTTTGGGGGTGATTCTCCCGCATTTAGGCGGGGGACCTCTCCGCTTTTAGGCAGGGCCGTATCAGTTGGCTAGGGATACTGTTCTCCCAGATACTTCACTCTCTCTGCACAAGGAGAGCCAGTGATTTTATTACTGTTTTTTCTCAGTACATCCTGCAGTGAAGACCTACTATTGGAACCTTGGTGGACCCTTCTACCACAAATTCGTTAATCTGCTGTGGCTGGATACATCTCCTTAAACTATTATCAAACCGTGAGTGGTGACTATATAGTCCAAAATTGTAATCTGAAAGTTTGCATACCCAGTGTCTGCTAAAACACACAACTCTATCGTATATATGCAGCTATCTAAATTCTCATTGTGGGACTTATTTTAAATTGATATTGATATAAAAGTTAAGTTTTAGTAGGACAATTATTCAGTGATATACAGGTAATATTTGAAGTTTAATCTGTTGGACTCAGTTTGCCTCATAAAAGTGAATGGATCCATTGCAGTATACGTTTAAAGATATTTTTTGTGTATTTAAAGGGAACCTGTCATGTGGATATTTGATTATATTCTAATTATATACAATCATTAACTACTAAAATGTACCTTAGATGTATTCACTTACTGGTGTGACAGACGGTTACCTCATAATATACACATGCTGCCTGCTAATGAGCCAATTTGAGTCCAGCGTGATGTCAGTGAGTCCAGCGTATATTTAATTCAGAGCGATAGCCACTCCCCTGCCCACCTGCTGCTGATTCATATGGAAACAAACTGTCATTCTCAGGTGGGCGAGGAGAGTCAGGAGCTCATGAATATTCAGGACTCATCATTATCAGCTGGAGCTTTTCAATACAAGATGTTGGCAGATTGACTGGGTCAATTAAAGAAAGTGACCCAGCATTTTGCTAAAAGAATCAGTCACTTATTTATGTTGCCCTTAGGACACCATAAAACTGGTGACAGGTTCCCTTTAAGTGTACCCCAGACAGAAAAACCCCATGGAGTGCTAAAGGGTGATGTGTACACTCCTATAGTCCTTCAGCACAACAGCAGCCTCTAAAAGCTTCAGTAGATAGTATGCAGAAAGCCTGATTAGCTACTGTGAAATTTTAATTGTTGTCTAGCACATGTCCAGCACATGCAGTAGCACCGCAGCCTTCTCGCAGTTTTACCTAGGCGATGTTATGTCACATAGTGATGTCGCGAACATAAAATTTTCCGTTCGCGAACGTGCGAAACGGGTGAACCGCAATAGACATCAATAGAAAGGCGAATTTGAAAACCCACAGGTACTCTTTGTGGCGACAATAGTGATGGAAAAGTTGTTTCAAGGGGACTAACACCTGGACTGTGGCATGCCAGAGGGGGATCCATGGCAAAACACCCATGGAAAATTAGTTGACGCAGAGTGTGGTAAGTTGAAATCGCAATGCGATTTATAGAACTTGAATTAATCGCCTTGCGATTTCAACTTTCTCAAATCCGACAGTACATTCTAGCATGGAGTCGTTCCCATGGTGATGGGGACGCTCCATGAGCACGGAAGTCAGCAGAAGTTCTGTTGAAATCGCAATGCGATTTATAGAACCTGAATTAATGAGATAGACGAGGCGGCAAATCATAATGAGGTGGTTATTACGGGGGACTTCAACTACCCAGATATAGACTGGGAAACTGAAACTTGTATATCTCATAAGGAAATAGCTTCTTGGCAATAACCAAAGACAATTTCCTCTCCCAACTGGTTCAGGACCCGACTAGAGGGACGGCCACACTGGACTTAGTATTAACCAATAGGCCTGACAGAACAACAGACGTGCAGGTTGGGGGACACCTGGGAAATAGTGACCATAAAGTAATAACCTTCCAATTTTCATTCAAAAGAGCATTTCTACAGGGAGGAACAAAAATACCAAATTCAAAAAAGCTAAATTTAGCCAACTAAGAGAGGTCATAGGCCGAACTAACTGGGACAAAGTCCTCAAAAATAAAAATACAGCCACAAAATGGGATATCTTTAAAAACATCCCAAAATCTCATTGTGAGAGGTACATACCGTATGGGAACAAAAAGTTAAGGAACAAAAAGAAACCAATGTGGATAAATAGAACTGTAAAGAAAGCAATAAATTACAAAAAGTAAGCATAGACCCCCCCAAAAGAAAAAATATAGAAGAGGCTGCAGAGGGGGCAAAAAGGAGAATCTAGACCCCAGTGCCCCCTTGTCCACAGGAGGTCAAAATTTTCAATCTGTCCAAACAAATATTGTCCACTGAGGAAACATCTCTTTTATCCAAGGGCCTTTCTTTCTGCCCTTCTGCACCTACCAAGGGTTTTTTGGATTTACACCATTTCACCCGAAAATTAACCCTGAAAAGATATTTTGGGATTTTGGAAAAATCATCTAGACCTAAGGTCAATGTGGAACTGGTGATGTCTCCAGACATCCAAGGCCAGGAATTTGTACATACAGGACTTAAACCACCATCTAAGTACTACCCCATGCAACATAAGGGGAATTTTATCGATACCTTTTATAATATAGTCATGGATGATTTTTGGAAATTACACCAGGAAAAAACGGCGGTCAAGCGCCTCCAGAATAATTTAGATATTGTCATCCGCAGTGCAGATAAGGGAGGGGGAGTGGTAATTCAGGAGGCACTCCGTATCCTATCCGATACAGAATATTATGTACCTCTAGTCACAGACCCCACTGAGTCACATATTTCAGAATTCAAAGACCTTATTGAATCAGCATCTCATACACTAGATAAAAAGGAGAAAGCATTCATCCTAGTATCGGATCCTGTCACAGCATTATTTTACCACCTACCCAAGATACATAAGGATACAAAGAATCCACCAGGGGGACCAATTATTTCAGGGGTTTGCTCCCTCACATGTAACCTTTTAAAGTATGTGGATGTCCTGCTACAGAAATACGTTACCAAACTACCCTATTTAAGGGACTCAACAGCTTTGATAGAGTCTATTAAAGATATTGAGTGGAGGAACACTTATAATTGGGTCACACTGGACGTGACGGCTTTGTATTTGAATATTTCCCATACTAAAGGAATTGAATGCATTAAGTGGTATTTGGATAACAACCCTCTGTTACCGGCAGGACAAGCAGTCTTTCTACAGGACTGCATTAGATTCATACTGACACACAACATATTTACCTTCGAGGACTCCCTGTATCTGCAGACGAAGGAGTTTCGCAAACCTTTTTATGGGGCGTTTTGAGGATCAGTTCATCTATGGCTCTAGGTATTGGACTGATAACATTGTCTTCTATCGTAGATACATAGATGACCTGATCCTCATATGGAATGGTGATGATGCCTCGATTTCCTCTTTTTTTGAGGAGATGAGGTCCACGAATTGGGGAATAAATCTGATAGGGACATCCAATCGTGTCAAGATAGAGTACCTTGATTTGGAACTGGAAGCCAGCGGGAGGGCCATCATCACACAAACCTTTTTTAAAAGGGTTGACTGTAATAGCTATTTGGACTATTCCAGCACCCACTATAAGAAATGGAAGGTGAATATTCCGTTTAGTCAGTTTAAAAGAGTCAGACGCAACTGTTCCCTTGATAGGGACTTCATTTGTCAAAGTAAAACCATTCGTGATAGGTTTCTGAAGATGGGCTATCCCCCAAAGATAGTCGAAGCTGCGTATGAAAGAGCAAAGGGCCTATCCCAAAGTATGCGTCTAACTAAGAGTAAAAAAACACATGTTGACAATGAACGCTTTTGTATGTATTTTCTGACGACATATGGGAACAATCATGACGCTATTAGAGACGTTTTGTCCAAACATTGGCACATATTAAAAAGGGACCCACACCTGAGGCAAATGCTACCCGGTCAGCCTAGACTGACTTTTAGGAGGGCACAAACCCTTAAGAGTGTCCTGGCCCCCAGTAGACTTAGACGCTTACCCTCACAGTGTGTGAAGCCGACTGTGAGCAATCTAGTCTCAAGACCCTTGGGGAGTTATAAATGTAATTTATCGAGGTGTTTGTGCTGTTTGACCATTAACACTACATCATCCTTTCGCAGCAAATCTACTGGGGATTCCTTTTCTATAAAAAACCATCTTAGTTGTGGCTCTCAGAATGTCATTTACCTGTTGGAATGCCCATGCGGCCTACAGTATGTAGGTCGCACTATCCAAACCCTACGGAATAGGCTTAACAAGCACAGGTCTAATGTAAAAAATAATTTTTTACAGCACAGTATATCCCGCCATGCGACAGAACATCACGATGGGTGCTTTTCCGGGTTTAAGGTCACACCCATCGAACAGGTAAATGACAGCTGTTGGAATACCATCCAGACCCTTCGCAAACGTGAAATGTATTTCACTGGCTGTGCTATGGGATCGCCAGTCTCGCCTATTGTAGCGAACCTGTATATGGAGGAAGTAGAAAGGAAAGCCCTGACCACTTTCAAGGCAATTACACCATTGGTTCAGATATGTGGATGACACTTGGGTTAAAATTCATAAACAAGAATTACAGGCTTTCACCGACCACATCAACTCAGTGGATCATAACATCAATTTCACGCGGGAAGATATGCAGAACAACAAACTGACGTTTCTGGACTGTCTTATAACAGTGGAAGAGGGAAGGAAGCTGGGAATAGAGGTCTATCGAAAACCAACACACACAGACCAGTACCTGCTGTTTGATTCCCACCATCCTCTAGACCACAAACTGGAAGTCATCCAGACTCTACACCACCGGGCAAAGAAAATCCCCACTAGCACAGAGGCCAAGGCGAAGGAACTCAAACACCTCAGAGGGGCACTTAAAACTTGTGGATATCCAGTTTGGGCCTTTGTCAAAACAGAAGGAAGGAGAAGAAAGACCACCAAGACTACCAGTAAGGGCGAGAAGCATGACAGACGCAAGAATATGGTTATCCCATATATAGCTGGGGTGTCTGAGAAACTCAAAAGGATTTTTAATAAACATCACATTCATGTTTGCTTTAAACCCAGCAACACACTGAGGCAACAACTGGTTCACCCCAAAGACCCAACGCCTAAACACAAGATGGACAACATTGTGTACACAGTCCAGTGCAATGAGGAATGCTCAGAACTGTATATCGGCAAAACAAAACAACAACTACATCAGCGTATGGCCCAGCATAGAAGAGCCAAAACCTCTGGTCAAGATTCAGCCGTGTACTTACATCTAAAAGGAACAGGTCACACCTTTGAAGACAGTCAAGTACGTGTTTTGGATAAGGAGGCCGATTGGTACAAACGAAGCGTGAAGGAGGCCATCTACGTAAAAATGGAGAAGCCAAGCTAGAATAGAGGTGGGGGGGTTAGACATCTATTGTCTGCCATGTACAGTCATGTGAAAAAATTAGGACACCCTTTGAAAGCATGTGGTTTTTTGTAACATTTTTAATAAAAGGTTATTTCATCTCCGTTTCAACAATACAGAGAGATTAAAGTAATCCAACTAAACAAAGAAAACTGAAGAAAAGTCTTTTCAAGATCTTCTGTAAATGTCATTCTACAAAAATGCCTATTCTAACTGAGGAAAAAGATAGGACACCCTCACATGTATTCCCTCTTAAATTGGCTCAGATCTCACACAGGTATATCACACCAGGTGCACATAATTAGTAGATCGTTACTCTGCATGTTGAATGAGGCTTGCCCTATTTAAACCTCAGACATTTAGTTTGGTGTGCTCCTGACTGTTGAAGTGAGAGTGAGCACCATGGTGAGAGCAAAAGAGCTGTCAGAGGACTTCAGAAAAAAGATTGTAGCAGCCTATGAGTCTGGGAAGGGATTTAAAAAGATCTCAAAAGATTTTGAAATCAGCCATTCCACTGTCCGGAAGATAGTCTACAAGTGGAGGGCTTTCAAAACAACTGCCAACATGCCCAGGACTGGTCGCCCCAGCAAGTTCACCCCAAGAGCAGACCGCAAGATGCTAAAAGAGGTCTCCAAAAACCCTAAAGTGTCATCTCGAGAACTACAGCAGGCTCTGGCTACTGTTGATGTAGAAGTACATGCCTCTACAATCAGAAAGAGACTGTACAAGTTTAACTTGCATGGGAGGTGTGCAAGGAGGAAACCTTTGCTTTCAAAGAGAAACATCGAGGCCAGACTGACATTTGCCAGAGATAAAGTTGACAAAGACCAGGACTTCTGGAATAATGTTCTTTGGACAGATGAGTCCAAAATTGAATTATTTGGACACAACAGCAGAGGACATGTTTGGCGTAAACCAAACACAGCATTCCAAGAAAAGAACCTCATACCAACTGTGAAGCATGGACGTGGAAGTGTCATGGTTTGGGGCTGCTTTGCTGCAGCAGGACCTGGTCAGCTCACCATCATAGAATCCACGATGAATTCTACTGTGTATCAGAAGGTGCTTGAAGAACATGTGAGACCATCAGTTAGAAAATTAAAGCTGAAGCGGAACTGGACCATGCAACATGACAATGACCCAAAACATACTAGTAAATCAACCAAAGATTGGCTGAAAAAGAAGAAATGGAGAGTCCTGGAATGGCCAAGTCAAAGTCCAGATTTGAATCCCATTGAGATGCTGTGGGGTGACTTGAAAAGGGCTGGACGTGCAAGAAACCCCTCAAACATCTCACAGCTGAAAAAGTTCTGCATTGAGGAGTGGGGTAAAATTTCGTCAGACCGATGTCGAAGACTGGTAGATGGCTACAAGAACCGTCTCACTGCAGTTATTTCAGCCAAAGGAGGTAACACTCGCTATTAGGGGCAAGGGTGTCCTATCTTTTTCCTCAGTTAGAATAGGCATTTTTGTAGAATGACATTTACAGAAGATCTTGAAAAGACTTTTCTTCAGTTTTCTTTGTTTAGTCGGATTACTTTAATCTCTCTGTATTGTTGAAACGGAGATGAAATAACCTTTTATTAAAAATGTTACAAAAAAACACTATGCTTTCAAAGGGTGTCCTAATTTTTTCACATGACTGTATAATGCTGTCTTGACACCTTTTTCTGGGAAGTCTTTATCACCTACTGACTCCAATTAGGATAATGGAATCAACACCTTTGACCCAATGCTGGGTCTAATTACCAGATGTGGATTCAGTTACATATTTATTCCCAGAATTTTTTGTACAATCACTCAGAATTGAGAAAGCTTGTTGGAAGAACGAGTGAAATGTTTTCAAGAAATCTACAGTACGTCCAGTTTCCTTGATTTATTCTTTACAGATATTTTTAAACTCGACTGTCTCAATCCAAACGGTCTGAATGAGGCTTTTGAAATAAACTTTTAGGGTCACATGACTACCGTTACTGATATTATAGATTATTTATTATCGATTTTTTATATCATCAATATTGTTGTTTTAATCATGTTCATAATTATTTATTTATTTATATATATATAAATTTCCAACTTTATTATCTAATTATTTATTTTTTAGTCTGTAGTGTCTATTATGCACTATTTATATATATATATATATATATATATATATATAGTCATATATCATATAAAATGATTTTTTTTTTTTTTGTATACAGAGTCCCATATGTACATGTATACAGAGTCCCATACGTACAGATCTGATATCACCTATTCAATTTTATGGCGTTTGTTTGTGGAATTATTTGTGGGATTAATGAATTTTTTATATATATGTCATATTATAAATTTACATCCAAGATATTTGCTTTTGGATTGCTCCTTTTTCTGCATTCAAATCATTAATTTGTATCTTGGACTAATGCTGTTAGATTCATGCATTCATGTATTCATTTATTTATCTATCTATCGTCTATTTAAGTTTGCTGTCTAAAGTGAAGACAAATAAGTCACAGGGGCCTGATGAGATACACCCAAAATTATTAAAAGAGCTTAGTGGTGAGCTGGCAAAACCGTTAACAGATTTATTTAACCAATCATTAGTAACAGGAGTCGTCCCGGAAGATTGGAAATTGGCAAATGTCGTGCCCATTCACAAGAAAGGTAGTAAGGAGGAATCGAGCAACTATAGACCAGTGAGTCTGACATCAATAGTAGGCAAATTAATGGAAACCCTATTAAAGGATAGGATTGTGGAACATCTAAAATCCCATGGATTGCAAGATGAAAAACAGCATGGGTTTACTTCAGGGAGATCATGTCAAACAAATCTTATAGATTTTTTTGACTGGGTGACTAAAATAATAGACGGTGGAGGTGCAGTAGACATCGCATATCTAGATTTTAGTAAGGCTTTTGACACTGTCCCACATAGAAGACTTATCAATAAACTGCAGTCATTGAGCATGGACTCCCATATTGTTGAGTGGATTAGGCAGTGGCTGAGTGACAGACAACAGAGGGTTGTAGTCAATGGAGAACATTCAAAACATGGTCATGTTACCAGTGGGATTCCACAGGGATCTGTACTGGGACCAATTTTGTTTAATATCTTCATAAGTGATATTGCAAAAGGCCTCGATGGTAAGGTTTGTCTTTTTGCTGATGACACAAAGATATGTAACAGGGTTGATGTTCCTGGAGGGAAACGCCAAATGGAAAAGGATTTAGGAAAACTAGAAGAATGGTCAGAACTCTGGCAACTGAAATTTAATGTGGATAAGTGCAAGATAATGCACCTGGGGCGTAAAAACCCAAGGGCAGAATATTGAATATTTGACACAGTCCTGACCTCAGTATCTGAGGAAAGGGATTTAGGAGTAATTATTTCAGAAGACTTAAAGGTGGGAAGGCAATGTAATAGAGCAGCACGAAATGCCTGCAGAATGCTTGGATGTATAGGGAGAGGTATAAGCAGTAGAAAGAGTGAAGTGCTTATGCCGCTGTACAGAACACTGGTAAGACCTCACTTGGAGTATTGTGCGCAGTACTGGAGGCCATATCTCCAGAAGGATATAGATACTCTAGAGAGAGTTCAGAGAAGAGCTACTAAACTGGTCCATGGATTGCAGGATAAAACTTGCCAGGAAAGATTAAAGGACCTTAATATGTATAGCTTGGAAGAAAGAAGAGACCGAGGGGATATGATAGAAACTTTTAAATACATAAAGGGAATCAACTCGGTAAAGGAGGAGAGCATATTTAAAAGAAGAAAAACTACCACAAGAGGACACAGTTTTAAATTAGAGGGGCAAAGGTTTAAAAGTAATATAAGGAAGTATTACTTTACTGAGAGAGTAGTGGATGCATGGAATAGCCTTCCTGCAGAAGTGGTAGCGGCAAATACAGTGAAGGAGTTTAAGCATGCATGGGATAGGCATAAGGCTATCCTTCATATAAGATAGGGCCAGGGACTATTCATAGGATTCAGATATATTGGGCAGACTAGATGGGCCAAATGGTTCTTATCTGCCGACACATTCTATGTTTCTATGTTTCTATCGTAAACTTTCTGCTAATGTTTTTATTTTTAGTGAAGTAGGGCGTCACATCTCTTCTTTCTGTAGTGCTGCAGATCATATCAAGAAAGCAGCATGACGCAGGACCTTTCAGTATGCAGAGTTTCCTTCTAAGCCGGCTGTTCAGCATCCTGTCACCCAGCAACAAGCATTGCATCACAAGTCACATGATCGGAACTGCGATCATGTGACTCTGTGTGATGCTGTTCCTCCTCCCCAGCCATGGGCTGCATCTAGAGGCAATGCTTCTTCATGTTAATGTTTTATAAATACACTTATGAATTAGTCTGTAAACCCAAAGGGTTAGTTTGTTCATTTATGTACCTATTTGCATTATTTTATGTATCAATGACTTTGTTTCTGCTTTGAAGTAACGCCCACCTCCACTCTGACCTTGTTTGCATGTGACCATTTTTGTGTATATATATCCAGCGTGTTTGTCCACTCTCTATGCAATATTCTTCACCTGATGAAGGGGACCCTTTCCCCGAAACGTGTTGTGTGATTGCAATAAAACTCTTGAAGATTCACCGTCCACCTCTGGTTGGTTCCTTGCGCCGAGGGATGTTCCTTTTCTTCCTGTCATTTTAATCCTCCGTGTGGGCCTAGGCACGCTTATCCGAGGACATCTACATCCGTGGCTGCATACCAACCTTCATATTGGGGATTAAATCATCTCCCACATGCCTACAATAGCGTTGTGCCTATAATTGCGCAACCCTGTAAGGTGAGCCTCCCAAGTTGGGATTTAATCCGAATTTCCAAACGTTTTTACCCTATGGTGCACCCTCTCTCTTTTGTTTACACAGTAAACAACTTGCCTTTATACGTAAAAAGAAAGCATATAATTCACTGAAACAGAAGGGTAGCACGGAAGCACTGAAAAACTATAAGGAAAAAAATAGAACATGTAAAAAACTAATAAAAGCGGCCAAACTAGAGACCGAGATATTAATTACCAAAGAGAGTAAAACTAACCCTAAAATGTTCTTCAATTATATAAATGTTTAAAAGTATAAATCTGAAGGTGTCGGCCCTTTAAAGAGTAATGAGGGGGAAGTCGCAGAGAGCGACGAGGAGAAAGCAAAGCTGTTAAATATTTTTTTTCTCCAATGTATTCACTGAGGAAAATAAACTGTCAGATGACATGCAGAATGCAAAAATAAATTCCCCATCAAAAGTGTCCTGTCTGACCCAGGAAGAAGTACATCAGCGACTTAAAAAGATTTAAATAGACAAATCGCCAGGACCGGATGGCATACACCCCCGTATCCTAAAGGAATTAAGTAATGTCATAGCCAGGCCTTTATTTCTGATATTTGCAGACTGTATACTGACAGGGAATGTCCCACAGGATTGGTGCATGGCAAATGTGGTGCCAATATTCAAAAAGGGTCCAAAAACAGAGCCTGGAAACTATAGGCCGGTAAGTTTAACATCTGTTGTGGGTAAACTGTTTGAAGGTTTTCTGAGAGATGCTATATTAGAGCATCTCAACAGAAATAAGCAAATAACGCCATATCAGCATGGCTTCGTGAGGGATCGGTCATGTCAAACTAATTTAATCAGTTTCTATGAGGAGGTAAGTTCTAGACTTGACAGCGGCGAATCAATGGATGTCGCATATCTGGACTTCTCCAAAGCTTTTAACACTGTACCACATAAAAGGTTAGTATATAAAATGAGAATGCTAAAAAAAAAAAAAATGCAAGTCACCCGTACATACTAAATGGTAAAACACTCGGTAACACTGACATGGAAAAGGATCTAGGAATTTTAATAAACAGCTGCAAAAACCAGTCTCAGGCAGCTGCTGCCAAGGCCAATAAGATAATAGATTGCATCAGAAGGGGCTTATATGCCCGTGATAAGAACATAGTCCTACCACTTTACAAATCGCTAGTCAGACCACACATGGAGTACTGTGTACAGTTCTGGGCTCCTGTAAACAAGGCAGACATAGCAGAGCTGGAGATGGTCCAGAGGAGGGCAACTAAAGTAATAACTGGAATGGGGCAACTACAGTACCCTGAAAGATTATCAAAATTAGGGCTATTCACTTTAGAAAAAAGACGACTGAGGGGAGATCTAATTAATATGTATAAATATATCAGGGGTCAGTACAAAGATCTATCCCATCAGCTATTTATCCCAAGGTTTGTGACTGTGATGAGGGGACATCCTCTGCATCTGGAGGAAAGAAGGTTTGTACACAAACATAGAAAAGGATTCTTTACGGTAAGAGCAGTGAGACTATGGAACTCTCTGCCTGAGGAGGTGGTGATGGTGAGTACAATAAAGGAATTCAAGAGGGGCCTGGATGTATTTCTGGAGCGTAATAATATTACAGGCTATAGCTACTAGAGAGGGGTCGTTGATCCAGGGAGTTATTCTGATTGCCTGATTGGAGTCGGGAAGGAATTTTTTATTCCCCTAAAGTGGGGAAAATTGGCTTCTACCTCACAGTTTTTTTTTTTTGCCTTCCTCTGGATCAACTTGCAGGATAACAGGCCGAACTGGATGGACAAATGTCTTTTTTCGGCCTTATGTACTATGTTACTATGTAATCGCATTGCGATTTCAACTTTCTCAAATCCGACAGTACATTCTAGCATGGAGTCGTTCCCATGGTGATGGGGACGCTCCATGAGCACGGAAGTCAGCAGAAGTTCTGTTGAAATCGCAGTGCGATTTATAGAACTTGAATTAATCGCATTGCGATTTCAACTTAGAGCTTCTGCCGACTTCCGTGCTCATGGAGCGTCCCCATCACCATGGGAACGGCTCCATGCTAGAATGTACTGTCGGATTTGAAAAAAGTTGTAATCGCAATGCGATTAATGCAAGTTATATTAATCGCATTGCGAATTCAACTTAGAGCTGGGTTCCTAATGGTTATATTGCTAGAATATAATGAAGATTGAGAATATAGTGCTATATTCGTTGTCAATTCTAGCAATACAACCATTAGGAACGGAGATCTAAGTTGCAATCGCAATGCGAATAATGCAGGTTATATTAATCGCATTGCGAATTCAACTTAGAGCTGCTGGGTTTCTAATGGTTGTATTGCTAGAATATAACGAAGATTGAGAATATAGTGCTATATTCGTTATATTCGTCAATTCTAGCAATACAACCATTAGGAACTTAGCTTGCATTCGCTAGCTTGAATTCGCAATGCGATTAATATAACCTGCATTATTCGCATTGCGATTACAACTTAGATCTGAGTTCCTAATGGTTGTATTGCTAGAATTGACAACGAATATAGCACTATATTCTCAATCTTTGTTATATTCTATCAATATAACCATTAGGAACCCAGCTCTAAGTTGTAATCGCAATGCGATTAATATAACCTGTATTAATCGCATTGCGATTACAACTTTGTGACACAGTAGCTTCAGAATTAATCTAAGATGGATGTTGTCCTTGCTTTTTGATAGGCGGTGGGAGGGTCTGGGAGGGAGGGTATGCTGATTTGCTGGAATGTGTCTGCTGGCTGTGAGGTACAGGGTCAAAGTTTGCTCAATGATGATGTATAGGAGGCGGACCAAACATCGCATATGTTCGCCCGCAGCCGCGAACGCGAACAAGCTATGTTCGCCGGCGAATAGTTCGGGACATCTCTAATGTCACATGGCCTAGGCATAGCTCAGCCACATTGAAGTGAAACAGCCACTATAAAATGTACGGTACAATGCTTGGTGAGCTGAGAGAACGCTGCGGTGCTACTGTGAGAAACAGCTAAACGGCAGAGGTCCCGAGTGTTGGACCTCCTCTGATCAGATCCTGATGACCTATCCAGAGGATAGATTATCAGTTGAAAAGTCTCGGAAAACCATGTTAAATTATTAAAATTACCTTCTTGCAATGTTACATTTATTATTATCAATTCCTGAAGAAGTATTAAAACTACAAATAGAAACCATTCAAAGTAAAAAGTGTCAAGTAACCATGATACTGTGCTCGTTAAACATTTTATATTGCCATTCTGATCAAATGATTAGACACCTGGGGGCACATTTATTTAGACCGGTGTTTTAGACCCCATAGCAGGCTGTGGATCAGGTGCAGGCCTCTCCATAAATTCAGCGCATCCAGCGCCAGATCTAAATGTAATACTGCTTCCTAGCTAAATTACAATTAAAAATTATGTAAACTAAAATTAGTGTAATAAAAATAGAAGTTTGTTTAGCTGTTAACCCTTTTGGCATTACAGAAAAATTTATTCAAATGAAAAATCTTCCAAAAAAAGTTAAATTTTGAAATTTAGAAATTTTCCTTTAATTCTTGTGGAACAAGGGTTAAAAGGTTTGTAAAATCAGTTTAGAATAATCTGAGGGGTGTAGTGTCGAAAATGGGGTAATATATGGGTGGTTTCTTGTATTTAAGTGCCTCAAAGTGACTTCATAACTGAATTGGTCCTTTGAAAAGTGGGTTTTGGAAATTTTCTTCTAACGTCCCCCCCCAAAAAAATTACATTTACAAAATGATGTCAACATAAATTATGGGGAATGTTAAGTAATAACTATTTTATGAGGTATCACTCTACTTAAAAGAAGAGAAATAAAAATTTTGAAAATTGCAAGATTTTTTAATAAACAAAGGTGAAATATATCGACTCAAATTTACCACTATCATGAAGTACAATGTGACAAAAGAAAACACTCAGAATGGCTTGGATAAGTAAAAGCATTCCAAAGTTATTACCATATAAAGTGACACGTCAAATTTAAAAATAATGGGCTGGTCCTTAGCAAATCTGACATGTGTCACTTTATGTTGTAATAACTTTAAAACTATTTTACTTATCCAGGCCAGTCTGAGATTTTTTTTCTCGTCACATATTGCACTTCATGACAGTGGTAAAATTGATTAAAAAATGCCATTTTTATTTATAGAAAATACAAAGTTTTCCAAAACATTTGAAAAATTTGCACATTTCCAAATTTCTATTTCTCTACTTTCATAATAGGTAGTAATAACTGCAAAAAGAGTTATTACTTTACATTCCCCATATGTCTACTTCATGTTTGGATCATTTTGTGAATGCCATTTTATTTTTTGGGGACGTTAGAAGGCTTAGATGTTTAGAAGCAAATCTTGAAATTTTTCAGAAAATTTCCAAAACCCACTTTTTAAAGACCAGTTCGGGTCTGAGGTCACGTTGTGAGGCTTACATAATAGAATGACCCCATTTTAGAAACTACACTCCTCAAGGTATTCAAAACTGATTTTACAAACCGTGTTAACCCTTCAGGTGTTCCACAAGAATTATAGGAAAATTGAGATGACATTTCATAATTTCACTTTTTTGGCAGATTTTCCATTTTTATATTTTTTTCCACTAACAAAGCAAGAGTTTACAGCAAACAAAACTTAATATTTATTGCCCTGATTCTGTAGTTTACAGAAACACCCCATATGTGGTCGTAAACTGCTGTATAGACACACGGCATTGCGCAGAAGGAAAGGAACACTATATGGTTTTTGGAAAGCAGATTTCACTGGGATATTATTAAGCCGCCATATCACATTTGAAGACCCCCTGATGCATCCCTAGAGTAGAAACGGCAAAAAAGTGACCCCATTTTAGAAACTACACCCCTCAAGGTATTCAAAACTGATTTGAAAAACTTTGTTAACCCTTTAGGTGTTCCACAAGAATTAAAGGAAAATGGAGGTGAAGCTTCAGAATTTCACTTTTTTGGCAGATTTTCCATTTTAATCCATTATTTTCAAGTAACAAAGCAAGGATTAACAGCCAAACAAAACTCAATATTTATTGCCCTGATTCTTTAGTTTACAGAAACACCCCATATGTGGTCGTAAACTGCTGTACGGGCACATGGCAGGGAGCAGAAGGAAAGTAACACCATATTTTTTTTAGAAGGCAGATTTCACTGTGATAATTTTAAGCTGCCATTTCACATTTGAAGCCCCCCTGATGCACCCCTAGAGTAGAAACTCCCCCAAAATTACCCCATTTTGGAAACCATGGGTTAAGGTGGCAGTTTTGTTAATACTATTTTAGGGTACATATGATTTTTGGTTGCTCTATATTACACTTTTTGTGAGGTAAGGTAACCAAAAATAGCTGTTTTGGCACAGTTTTTTGTTTTTATTGTTTACAATGTTTATATGACAGGTTAGAAAATGTGGTATTTTTATAGAGCAGGTTGTTACAGACCCGACAATACAAAATTTGACAACTTTTTGTGGTTGTTTGTTTCAGTTTTACATAATAAAGCATTTTTGTCTCCATATTATGAAAGCCATAGTTTTTTTTTAAATAGGGGCTTATTTTTTTCGGTATGAGATGACGGTTTGGTTGGTACTATTTTAGGGTGCATATGTCTTTTTGATCGCTTGCTATTACACTTTTTGTGATGTAAGGTGACACAAATGGCTTTTTATTTTTTTACAGTGTTCATCTGAGAGGTTAGGTCATGTGATATTTTTATACAGCAGGTTCTTATGAATGCGGTGATACCTAATATGTATACTTTTTTTATTTATTTAAGTTTTACACAATAACAATTTTTTAAACCAAAAAATCATGTTTTAGTGTCTCCATATTCTACCGTAGTTTTATTTTTTGGGCAATTGTCTTAGTTAGGATCTCATTTTTTGCGGAATGAGATAAAGGTTTGAGTGGTATGATTTTGGGGTGCGTATGACTTTTTTATCGCTTGGTATTTCACTTTTTGTGATGTTTGGTGACAAAAAATGTTTTTTATTTTTTTACGGTGTTCACCTGAGAGGTTAGGTCATGTGATATTTTATATAGAGCAGGTCATTACGGACGTGGCAATACCTAATATATATACTTTTTTATTTATTTAAGTTTTACACAATAATATCATTTTTGAAGCAAAGAAAATATCATGTTTTAGTGTCTACATAGTGTGAGAGCCATATTTTTATTTATTTTTTGGGTGATTATCTTAGGTAGGGTATAATTTTTGCGGGATGAGATGACGATTTGATTGGCACTATTTTGAGGTGCGTATGACTTTTTGATCACTTGCTTATACACTTTTTATGATGTGAGGTGACAAAAAATTGCTTTTTGACACCGTTTTTATATATATATATTTTTACAGTGTTCACCTAAGGGGTTAGGTTATGTTTTTTTTTTTTATAGAGCAGGTTGTTACGGATGTGGTGATACTTAATATGTCTACTTTCTTTCTTTCTACTTTCTTTTTTTTTTTTTTTTACATTTAACACAATATAAGCATTTTGGAAACAAAAAAAAAATCATGTTTTAGTGTCTCCATAGTCTGAGAGCCATAGTTTTTATTTTATTTTTTTGGGCGATTGTCTTAAGTAGGGGCTAATTTTTTGCGGGATGAGGCGACATCAAGATTGGTACTATTTTGGGGCACATACGCCTTTTTGATCGCTTGGTGTTGCACTTTTAGTGATGTAGGGTGACCCAAATTATTTTTTTTGCACAGATTTTATTTTTATTTTTTACGGTGTTCATCTGAGTGGTTAGGTCATGTGATATTTTTATAGGGCCGGTCAATACGGATGCAGCAATACCTAATATGTCTACTTTCCTTTTTTTCCTTATTTTTTACAAATGTTTTTACTTTATTTTGAGAAACAATCGCTTTTTTTTTACTTGAAACTTTTAATTATTTAGTAAAACTATTTTTTTCACTTCTTTTTTCACTTTATTTCTTGTCCCACTTTGGGACTTCAAGATTTTTGCGTCTGATCCCTGTTTCAATACAGCACAATACATCTGTATTGCGCTGTATTGAACTGTCAGTGTCTTACACTGTAAGACGCTAACAGTTGCCTAGGAGGCCCAGCCCTGGGCTTCTGTAGCTGCCATAGCAACCATCGGGTCCCCGTCACCGCAGCACGGGGACCCAATGGGGATGTAAAAGCTGCTGCACACCCCCTGTATGCCGCGGTCACCGATTTCACCGATGCTGGTGGATACAGCCGGGCTCCTGCTGCTTATCGCGGCAGCACGTGTTGGGCAGCACGTTAATCCTAGGATGAAAATGCTCGTCCTAGTGCGTTAAGTACCTGCAAGTTAGGATGAGCATTCTCCAAGATCCTTAACGTGTTAAGGTGACAAATGGCAGGGTCCTGAAGGGGTTAAAGGCATACACAACTTCTCTGCTTATTTAAATCCACTTCTGGTTTTGGCTTCAAAAACTGCATAAAAAAACTGAAGTTGTGATGACACCCTTAGGGCTCATGCACATGAAAGTGTGCAGCCTACGCCCATATTGCGGCCCGCAAACAGCAGGTCCACAATATATCATCACCGGTCATGTGTGTTCCATATCACGGATGCGGACCCATTCACTTAAAGAGGATTTTAGTACATGCCTTTGCACCACAAAAAAAGGTCTATTTTTTTTGCGGTGCAGACTGAATCTTGCTGACAAGCACATGGCTGGTGCCTATGAATTGCAGACCACTGTTTACTGTCCACGGCACGGGCATTGACCACAAACTTTAAGTAGGCATAATATTGCATTAAGTCCTTTAGAGGGTATGAGAAGCCATGACATGTATGTGATATGTATTGTATAAGTTATCATAGTTTATTTGTAATATTTAAGTTTTCGAAATTTACAGCTATGTTTTGTAATATTTATGTTTTGGAAATATATAGTGTGTGTGTCCCTTTAAAACTATGTGATCCTGTGTCTTGTGTATATAAGGGCACCTGCAGAGTTTGCTAAGGTTCCATCTTCAGTGCAGAGTGTGGGCTGCACATTGGGGGAGCTACTTGCTACCAAGGTAGTTGTAAATACCCCTACTACCTTCTACCTGTTAGGATTGCTCCACTTTTATTCTGCTTTGGTTTGTTCTCCAACCATTGTAACACTGCAACTCCCAGCATGCCCTGACAGCCACATGCTCTCCTGGTATCTTGGATGCTGTAGCTTCAATTGGATATCACCGGCAGTGCAATCTATGTAGACATTTGCAGTTCATCATACCTAAATTTAGCTGACTAGAGCCCACGCACTGGTCCATGCTGGTATGTGTTACTTATAGTGAACATGAACAGGCTGTTTTATTCAATAATTGATGGTGCTTGTATAACAAATGGCACAGCACTGGTTATTGATAGGATCTATGTCCACTGCACATAACTGTGACCCTCAACAAACCTTAGATTTCCTATTCCTTTTATTCCTTTCGGTCATGTGCTGGGTAGGAACGACTCCAGTATTCCGCCAGTACTGCATGTCATTGTATGCAAATATTGTATAATGTGTAATCCCAATTGTACGGAGTTATGGAAAATTTAAAGTAAGATAAATAAATCATAATCAGCATTAATATTTTCTGCAAGATGTAGACTGATGTGTACATACATGTACAAAAAGTACAAGAGTAAAGTATGTAGATTTCAGGTTATTAGACTATTGAACACAGTGTATAGTTTGTACTATTACAGATATTCCTGTACTCTTTATACATACACCAAAAAAACTGTAAAAGTATTCACCAACCTAATAATTGATGCCAATATAAATATTAATTTCTATGGTTAAGTAATGCAAAGGTAAGTAAATACTTAAGAAGTTACCTGCTACAAATGAATATGTAGCAGGTTGAAGACTGTAGTTCTTGCCTCTGAAAGGACAGTCTCTATCAGGCTTAGGCCTCATGCATACAACCATAGTTTTGGTCTGCTTCCGATACACATTTTTGCGGAATGGTTGTGGACCCACTACGTTCCACCCTGTAATCCAGCAGTGGTAGCTAAAATGACATTGAAAGGGGAAGTTATCATTATGGGAGACTTTAATCTTCCTGATGTAAACTGGAAAACCAAAATAGCTAGTTCTGCCAGGAGTACAGATATTCTAAATTCCCTACTGGGATTACCTGTACAGCAAGTACTTGAGGAGCCAACGAGAAAGGAGGCCATTTTAGAATAAGTATTCACACATGGGAATTTGGTATCTGATATTACTGTAGGGGAAAGCTTGGGATCTAGCGATCACCAGTGTGGTTTACTATAAGTACAGTAACTGATTCACACCAGACAAAAACAAAAAGTTTTAGATTTTATTAAAACTGACTTTTCTAAAATTAGATTAGTGGTATACGAGTCCCTATCAGATTGGAACAGTTTCAATGGAGTCCAGGAGAAATGGGACTACTTAAAAGTGGAACTAATGAAGGAAGCAGAAAATTACATTAGGCTTGTCAGTAAAAGCAAAAAAAGGAAGAGACCACTGTGGTACTCAGCAGAAGTGCCCAAAATCATAAAAAACAAAAAGATAGCATTTAGTCATTATTAAAAAAAAAAACGAGGATGACAGACAAATTTATAAGATTAGGCAGAGAGAGGCCAAACAAGTTATAAGAGCTTCTAAAGCACAGGCAGAAGAGAAATTAGCTCAGTCAGGGGAAAAAGTCGATAAGACATTCTTCAGATACATAAATGAAAAAAGGAAACTAAAACAAGGAATTACCAAATTAAAAACAAAAGAAGGAAGGTATATGGAAGAAGATAAAGACCTAGCTGACTGCCTCAATGAATACTTCTGTTCAGTTTTTACAAAGGAAAATGAAGGAGAAGGACCTCAGTTAGGAAAGAAGACTAATGAATCTTTTGATGCATGTGTCTTTGCAGAGAAAGAGGTTCTAAGTCAGCTGTCTAAAATGAATACAAATAAGTCACAGGGGCCTGATGGGATACACCCAAAGCTATTAAAAGAGCTCAGCGGTGAACTAGCAAAACCATTAACAGATTTATTTAACCAATCACTGGTAACAGGGGTTGTCCCTGAAGATTGGAAATTAGCAAATGTTGTGCCCATTCACAAGGAAGGTAGTAGGGATGAATCGGGCAACTATAGGCCAGTAAGCCTGAAATGAATAGTGGGGAAATTAATGGAAACCATACTTAACCCCTTCCCGACCACAATCTGTATATATACGTGATAGCTGCACATACCCCGTGCAGCTACCACATATATATACGTTCTGGCAGCTCTTTAATCCAAGAGCTGCAAAGCGCTTGGATTAAAGCTTCTGCCCCTGTCCTGTATGCTGTCACGGACAGCATACAGTGCAGTAATGCCGGCAAGGGACCAATCAGAGTGGTCCCTTGCCGGCAATCGATTTGATTAGTTAGTCTGTGCAAATGCCGGTTTCAGGCTCTGATCTGCGCTCTGCAGATCAGAGCCTGAAATCAGTCTCCTCGCAGCCCTCCCATCTGTGCAGCGCGCCCTCCGCCCCCGATCTGTGCGTGCAGACACTTACCCCGCCCCGATCTGTGCATGCCCATCTGTGCCCCCTCCGTCTGCTCCCAGTGCTGCCCCCTCCTTGAGTCCGCCCCCTGCTGGCGTGACATTCCCCCCCCCTTCCAGCGCTGACCCCCGTCATTCCTGAGCCGCCGCCGCCATCATCAGAGTGTCAGCTCTATGCTGACACTCTGCTGTAAGTTCTGTAACCCCATAGATGCCGCGGCAGCGGCATCCATGGGGTTACTAGAGGGAGGGGGCTCCCTCTCTCCACCATCGGGGCTGCTGCGCTGCGATGGCAGCCCCGATGGTTGCCCCGGCAACCGGACGCTTTGCAAAAGCGTCCGCTGTTGCCACCTACAGGGCATCTGGATGTATTACACTTTGCAATGCAAGAGCATTGCAAAGTATAGTACAGCCATCAGCCCCACTGGATCTTCATGATCCAAGAGGGACTTGATAAAAAAAAATGTGAAAAAAATAAAAGTAAAAATAAATAAATAAAAATGTAAAATTAAAAAAAATTGCCTTTTCCTATATAAAATTAAAAATTAAAAAAGTACACATATTAGGTATCACCGTGTCCGTAACGATCGTCTCTATAAAGATATCACATGATAGACCCCGTCCGATAAACACCATAAAAAAATAAAAATAAAAACGGTGTAAAAAAAAGCCATTTTTGTCACCTTACATCACAAAAAGTGCAACAGCAAGCGATCAAAAAGGCGTATGACCCCCAAAATAGTACCAATCAAACCTTCACCTCGTCCCGCAAAAAATGATACCCTATTTAAGACAATCGCCCAAAAAATAAAAACGCTATGGCTCTCAGACTATAGAGACACTAAAACATCATTTTTTTGGTTTCAGAAATGCTATTATTGTGTAAAACTTAAATAAATAAGAAAAAGTATACATATTCGGTATTGCCACGTCCGTAACGATTTTCTCTATAAAACTATCACATGACCTAACTCCTCAGATGAACGCTGTAAAAAAATAAATATGAAAACTGTTCCAAAACAGCCAATTTTTGGGTCACTTTGCCCCATAAAGTGTAATAATGAATGATCAAAAAATACTATGTACCCAAAAATGGTACCAATATAAACCTCAACACTTTCTGCAAAAAACGAGCCCCTGCACAAGACGATCGGCAGAAAAATATAAAACATATGGCGTTCAGAAAACCAATCCAGCACTATCTGCCTTCCAAAAACCGTATGGCATTCCTTTCCTTCTGCGCCCTGCCGTGTGCCCGTACAGAAGTTTACGACCACATGTGGGGTGTTTATGTAAACCGCGGGTATCAGGGTAATAAATATTGAGTTTTGTTTGGCTGTTAACCCTCAATGTGTTAAAGAATTTTTTTTTTGAAAATGGAAAATCTGCCAAAAATGTGAAATTTAGAAATGTCATCTCCATTTTCCTTTAATTCTTGTGGAGCGCCTAAAGGGTTAACAAAGTTTGTAAAATCAGTTTTGAGTAACTTGAGGGGTGTAGTTTCTACAATGGGGTCATTTATGGGGGGTTTCCACTATGTAAGCCCCACAAAGTGACTTTAGACCTGAACTGGTCCTTAAAAAGTGGGTTTTGAAAATTTTCTTAAAAATTGTAAGAATTGCTTCTAAACTTCTAAGCCTTCTAATGTCCTAAAAAAAAAAATGACATTTCAAAAATGATGCCAACATAAAGTAGACATATGGGGAATGTTAAGTAATAAATATTTTATTAGGTAGGATCATGAAGTACAATGTGTCACGAGAAAACAATCTCAGAATGGCATGGATAAGTAAAAGTATTCCAAAGCTATTACCACATAAAGTGACGCATGTCAGATTTGTAAATTTTGACCTGGACACTGGGGCATCAATGACCCTTGGTCATGAAAGGGTTAAGGAGAGGATTGTGAAACATCTAAAATCCCATGGATTGAAAGATGAAAGACAGCATGGGTTTACTTCAGGGAGATCATGTCAAACTAATCTTATTGATTTTTTTGATTGGGTGACTAAAATAATAGATGGCGGAGGTGCAGTAGACATTGCTTATCTAGACTTTAGTAAGGCTTTTGATACTGTCCCACATAGAAGGCTTATCAATAAATTGCAGTCTTTGGTCTTGGACTCCCATATTGTTGAATGGATTAGGCAGTGGCTGAGGGACAGACAACAGAGGGTTGTAGTCAATGGAGTATATTCAGACCATGGTCTTGTTACCAGTGGGGTACCTCAGGGATATGTTCTGGGACCCATATTGTTTAATATCTTTATCAGCGAAATTGCAGAAAGCCTCGATGGTAAGGTTTGTCTTTTTGCTTTTGACACAAAGATTTGTAACAGGGTTGATGTTCCTGGAGGGATACACCAAATGGAAAAGGATTTAGGAAAACTAGAGGAATTGTCAAAAATCTGGCAACTAAAATTTAATGTTGATAAGTGCAAGATAATGCACCTGGGGCGTAAAAACCCAAGAGCAGAATATAAAATCAGTGATACAATCCTAACCACAGTATCTGAGGAAAGGGATTTAGGGGTCATTATTTCAGAAGACTTAAAGGTAGGCAGATAATTTCATGGAGCAGCAGGAAATGCTAGCAACAGGCTTGGGTGTATAGGGAGAGGCATTACCAGTAGAAAGAGGGAGGTGCTCATGCCGCTCTACAGAACACTGGTGAGACCTCATTTGGAGTATTGTGCTCAGTACTGGAGACCATATCTGCAGAAGGAGATTGATACTTTGGAGAGAGTTCAGAGAAGAGCTACTAAACTGGTACATGGATTGCAGGATAAAACTTACCAGGAAAGATTAAAGGACCTTAACATGTATAGCTTGGAAGAAAGATGAGACAGAGGGGATATGATAGAAACTTTTAAATACATACAGGTAATCAACAAGGTAAAAGAGGAGAGAATATTTAAAAGAAGAAAAACTGCTACAAGAGGACATAGTTTTTAATTAGAGGGGCAAAGTTTTAAAAGTAATATCAGGAAGTATTACTTTACTGAGAGAGTAGTGGATGCATGGAATAGCCTTCCTGCAAAAGTGGTAACTGCAAATACAGTGAAGGAGTTTAAGCATGCATGGGATAGGCATAAGGCCATCCTTCATATAAGATAGGGCCAGGGGCTATCCATAGTATTTAGTATATTGGGCAGACTAGATGGGCCAATTGGTTCTTATCTGCCGACACATTCTATGTTTCTATGTTTCTTGCACAACATAGGAAAAAGCGTCAGTCTCTCTGGTGACCAGGACCATGGGAGCTCACATAGGCCTGTGATTTTTCCTATAGTGTGCAAGCACGGCCACCACTGATGGATTGTAGGGTAGTCATAACCATGGAAACGAGCAGTGTATAATGTGATGGAAAAATGAATCCTGTCAGAATCGGAAGCAATACGGATAATCACAATATATAATAAATGCTATTTGCTGAAGTATTTGCTGAAGTAACACAACCCCTTTAAGGGGTGTATGAAAGTTCAAAACACCCCCCTTTCCCCAAAATAAAAGTACTTAACCAATAAAAAAAAAATATACATCATGTGCAGCATGAGAAAATGCCCGTTCTATTAACTGTAACAATATTAATCCCATACAGCGAATAGCATAACAACAAAATAATAAAAACGGCCAAATTGCCATTTTTGGGCACTTTAACTTCCCAATTTTTTTTTATGAAAAGTGATCAAAAAGTCACACACACTTCAAAATGGTATCACTGAAAAGTACAGATCATCCACACAGCTCTGTACGCATAACTACCAAAAAGTTCTTGGGGTCAGAATATGGTGAGGGAAAAAAAAACTTTTTTTTTGCATTAGGGTATTGTAATCGTACTGACCTGGGGAATAATTTTACCACATAGTGAACACTGTAAAAGCACAAAAAACAGTGACAGAATTACAGTTTTTTTTCCCTCCAATTTAACCCCATTTAGAATTCCCCCCCCCCCCCTTAGGATAGTAAGGCTAGGTGAATGGAAAAATAAAAAAGTTATGAGTCTGGGAAGACAGGGAATTAAAAATGAAAACGCAAAAACAGAAAATCGCCTGCATCCTTTATTGGTTAATGTGACAAACCGCAACTCGCAGCCCTGCCTGACATCTCTGTACGTTGGGATCACGTGGTACGGTTTCTTCACTAGTTATCAAGATGTGACGTTACGCCCTACCTGGGAGTACGTAAGGTGTGCTTTACACAGACACCTTTTGTCTACACGGACAGAAGGAGGCACTGGGAGTGAAAGGGCGTTGCCCATGCGACCTTCAGTTTGGCCCACCACTCGCTCACAACTCTGACAAGTTGAGAGAACCTTTTCACTGCCCCAGTGAAACAGAGCCCTGCCAGCCCGGTAGACTACCACCCGTTCCTCATTAGATATAAGCCCGATCATTAACTGGATTATATCTGGCTAGAAACCAGCCCATGTAGCATGTATTGTAATACCAAGAGACGGATGTGGGGGATTCGTGGATCAAGATAAAAAAAAAATTGTGCAAGATTAAATTATATTTCTTTTGCTAAATCTTTATTTTTCATTTAAAAAAATTGTACAATGACCATCTAGAACATTTTTGTAACACAATTACAATTTTGTCAATTATACAATTACATTTATTGCTAGTGTTGATCACGAATATTCGAATTTTTATCCGAATATATTCGGAATTTCTAATATTCGATTTTTTCCGATTTTATCCCGATTTTTTTTAATCAGTACACATGATCCCTTCCTGCTTCTAGCTTGTGGGCCAATAAGAAGGCTGCAATATACTTGACTTTAGTGATGAGCGGTAGGGGTCATATTCGAAAATGCATGATTTTTTTTTCTTTAAAAAAATCGGCAAGGTAATGATTGTGTAATATGCGAATTTTCGGATTCGAATTTTTATTGCAAATTTTTCAACTTTTAGACAAAAGATTATAGCACTATATTAGCTAAATTGCTCTATATTCGTTTTTTTAGAATATTCGCTATATTGCTATATATTCTTGTTTTAGAATATTACAAATATTCGAAAAAACTAAGTTATAGCAATATAGCGCATATTCGAAAAAAATGAATATAGAGCAATTTAGCTAATATAGTGCTATAATCTTTGTCTAATAGTTGTAATTTTTTTCTCATCTGAAGTTCAGACTGGAAAAAAATTACAACTATAAAAAAAAAGATTATAGCACTATATTAGCTAAATTGCTCTATATTCGTTTTTTTCGAATATTCGCTATATTGCTATATATTACGAATATTCGAAAAAACTGTTATAGCACTATAGCGAATATAAAAAAAATCGAATATAGAGTAATTTAGCTAATATAGTGCTATAATCTTCTTTGTCTAATAGTTGTAAGTTGAAAAATTCGCAATAAAAATTTGAATCCAAAAATTCGAATTACGAAAATTCGCATATTACACAATCATTACCTTGTCTATTTTTTTCAAGAAAAAAATCGCGAATTTTCGAATTCAACGAATATTCTAAAAAATATTCGCGAAATATCGCGAATTCGAATATGACCCCTGCCGCTCATCACTATTGATTGCATATGACTTACAGGTAAGTAGTGTAAACTTTAATTTTTTACAGTGCAAACCTCTTGTTGAGGGAAGGGAGTATCAAGATAAGGGAGACTTGAGGAGGGGGAGGGGGAGGGGGTGTGTGATGAGATGGACAGCTGATATGATGTTACTTTCTTGTCGCAAACTAAGTGGGAAATATGTGTGTAATGTTTCTTGTGAACTTTGTATCTCGAACTGTCTCCAGCGTGCCCAGAGTTTAAGATATTTGTCCCTGGTTCTACTAGCCATGCTAGTGAGTTCCTCAAATTGGCATATTTGGTTCACCTTTGAGACCCATTCTTGAAAAGATGGTGGATCTTTGCTGAGCCAATGGAGAGGGATGAGGGCTTTAGCCACTGCTAACATGTGGGTGATGACATTTTTGGGGGGCGGTAAATAAGACGGGCTTGCAATTTGATCGAATTTAAGGGTGAAGGAGGTTGAGCAGACTTTCTGAATGCTCTCTTCTACCTGTTTCCAATAAGTGGAGATAAGTGGGCATTCATACCAAATATGTGAAAGGGAGCCAACAGGTGTCTCGCACCTTTAGCACTTTCTGGATTGGGATAATTTGTGCGCATAAAGATATTTCTGGGTTTTATATCACCGTTTTAACAATTTGTAGTGATTTTCCTGCAGTCTTACACATGGGGAAAAACCATATGATGTGCTCAGGATTGCCTGTACTTCTTCATCTTTGAGAGTTATATTCAGTTCCCTTTTCCAAGAGGAGACGAAAGTAAGTCTAGAGAAGGTTTGTGGGGTGATGAGTAAGGAATAGAGTTTTCCCACTTTCCTTGGTGCTGGTAGACCAGTAGACATAACAGTTTCCTTTTGAAGGAGAAAGCCTGTAAGAATCTCTCTGCTACGCTCTTAAAATGTGCTAGATGGAGCGGGTTAATAGGTGTATGTTGCAGTAGATTTTGTAGCTTTTCTCGCAATGGTATCTTGTTGAGATGACAGAGATCAGCAACAGGGATATTTTTAAACCTCTCCCAAAAATATGAGTAAGGTGAATCAATGTTGGTGATGGCTATGGGAAGCAGATTTGAAGGGAATAATGGGGATGGAAAGGGAGCCAGTGTGTCCCTCATAGATAGCCAGACCTTACAAGTACTTTTCAGTAATGGGTCAAGGTCAGGGCGTCTAAGGGTCCCTTCTGTCGGCCACCAAAGAGTTTTCTGTATCGAGGATCACAAAGAATGTTGTGCCAGAACCTCTAGGTCTACTTGTTTACTGGGTTTAAGCAACTCAAACCATCTATTGAGATGGATGGCTTTATAGTATGATGCTATGTCAGGTAGGCCTAAACCCCCATGTTCTCGCTTTTTCATAAGGCAAGTTTAGGGTAGTCTGGGTTTACGTCCTTTCCAAATAAATTTGGATAATAGGGATCTGATAGAGCTAAAGAAGTTGGCTGGTAGGTAAGCTGGTATCATCAAAAGGGTATATAATATATTTGGCACAATATATGTCTTGAGAAGATTCCTGTGACCCATCCACGAGATAAAGGGAAAGTCATAATCCTGTAGAAGGTTTTTAATCTCTGTCAAGAGGGAAAGAAATTTTAGACTATACAATTTTGAGAGCTGGTTTGGAAGTTGGATACCTAGGTATTTCAAAGAAGTAGTGACCCATAGATAAGGGGAGTATGTATTCGCTAGGGAGACCTCTTTTGCAGGAATGGAGATGTTAAGTACTTTTAACTTTAACACGTTTAAAATTGGACAGAAGGCCAAAGTCATCTAGCATTTTTGTGAGAAGTGGCAGATCAGATACTGGGTCTGAGAGTAGAAATAGCAAATTATCTGCGAAGGCGACACAATTAAGTTGTAAGGAGTCTTTTTTGAAGCCTACAATGGAGGGACTCTGCCTAACACTCTGGAGAAGAGTTTCTACCACTAGTATAAAAAGAGAAGGTGAGAAGGAACAGCACTGTCTCGTTCCGTTAGTGATTTTAAAAGAAGGTGACAGGGTGCCATTTATTTTTATGCGAGCAGAGGATTTTGCATAAAGTGTAAATATAGCCACAATTAATTCCAAAAGCCTTTTGTGCATCTATTTCCAATAGTGCTAAGGGTAGTTTTCGTTTGTGCACTAAGTGTATAACGTGTAGCATCTTGCAGAAGTTGCCCCTTCCCTCCCTGCCCTTGACAAAGCCCGCCTGTTCCTTCTCGATTAGTCGTGTGAGTAGGGGGCTGATACACATGGCTATTAGTTTAGCCCAGACTTTTAGATCGAGGTTTAGCCTTGAGATGGGGCGGTAGTTCCCTCATAATTGAGGGTCTTTCCCAGTCTTGTGGATCAGTGTGATGTGTGCCTCTTGTGATTGTGGATATAGTGTGCCACCCTGGAGCAGATGATTGCAAAGGGAGACCAAGTGAGGTATTAAAACATCTTCAAATTTCTTGTAGTAGAAAAGGGGTAGGCCATCTTGCACAGGACTTTTTCCTAAGAGAAAACTGTGCAATATGACTCTCAGTTCATCTGTTGTGACAGGAGGCAGAAGGTTGGAGGCTTCGTCTGGCGTGATAGTGGGGAGATTTAGTGTGTCTAAAATATGTTGGATACATGTTGTTGGTGAGGGCCCTGTATTAGTTTGGATGTTGTAAAGCCCTGAGTAGTAGGAGTGAAAAGCTTTAGCTATGTCTGATGTCTAAGTGTGTAATAATCCCTGACTCTTCCATATTTTATGAATATAGTTTTTTTATCTTGTTTTCTTGATTAAGGAGGACATCTTTCCTCCTTTATCTCCATGTGCACAGGGGCGTAGCTATAGGGGGTGCAGAGGTAGCAGTCGCTACCGGGCCCAAGAGCCTGAGGGGGCCCAAATACCCTTGTGCCACATAAGACACTGGCATTATAGAAAGTGCATACTGGTCAATTTACACCTCTGGCTGGAGGGAAGGGGTTTGGCTTGGCATGAGGGGGTGCCCTTTCAATGTTTGCCTCTAGCAGCAGGAAGGCTATGTGCTCCCCTGCCCCTTGCCAACAAGCACTGGGGGACGGGGGCCTAAGCTGAACTCTTGCACCAGGGCCCATGAGCTTTTACCTACACACCTGCATGTGCATATAAGTTGTGTTTAAAGTAGAGGTGCTGTTTTGCATGTTGCTGTTCTAAGATGTGTTTAAGTTGTTGTCTGAGGGCCATAAGTTCCGCTTGTCTCGTTTGTGAATAGGAGGATTTATTAAGCTGTTCCGTTGTGGCTATTTGGTCTAATAATGAATCTATTTTCTTTTGCCTCTCCTTTTTGACCCGAGAACCAACTTCGACCAGTACCCCTCTTATGTAGATCTTATGGGATTCCCACAACAAGGAGGGTGAGATTTGTGGTGATGAATTGTTCTCGAAGAATGAGCTGAGATGTTGTCTAATATGTGTCTTGTTATCTGAACCAAGTAATGATTCGTTGAGTCGCTAAATCCACTCTCCACGGGGATGTTGGGATAGGTGACATGTAGCGCAACAAGGTACGTGGTCTGAGATCGTGATTGTGCCTATTTGAGCTGAGGAGAAAAGGGAGACAGCATGTGCTGAAACAAATATATAGTCCAAGAGTTGAAAGGAGTTATGAGGGATGGAGTGAAAAGTATAATCCCTCGTGGATGGGTTGCAGGATCTCCACACATCTGTCAGTGTAGTTCATGAAGTTTGTCTAGGAGTTTGCCCAGCTTTCTAGTGGGAATGTGTAATTTGGACGTGGAGGAATCCACGTGCGGGTCTAGAGTGATATTTAAATCTGTGCCGAGAATCACTGTGCCCTCAGCAAATAGCTGCAAGGTGTCTAGCACCTTGATTAGCCATGCGACTTGACCCGTGTTAGGGACATAAAAATTTGCTAGCATATACATTTGTGATCCTATTTCTACTTTGATCAATAATAGTCTCCCCTCTGCATCATTATATTGTTGTTTCAGTGTAAAGGGGGTGGAATTGTGAATAGCAATTGCCACCCCTCTGGAAGCAGAGGGGGTACTACTACTATGAAACCAATGTGTGAAGGGTGATCTAGAGAGTTTAGGGATGCGGTTTGTCTTAAAGTGAGTTTCTTGCAGGAAGATAATATGGGATTTCATTTTGTAGTAGTAGTAGTAGAATGTGACTTTTTTATTGGGCATATTGAAACTTTTCACACTGAGAGTGGTTATTTTGCAGTCCATCTAGCAAAGGGAGAGGGAAGAGGGAGAGAGATAGGTAATGTATGGTTATGGTGGTGGTGTGTGTAAGGAAGCAGGTAGTAACCAAAAAATGAATGTGGAGAGTAGATGTAAGAATACTGCTTTGGTGCGGAGGGTGTGAGTGCAGGTTGACTGTAAATGGATGGGGGTGGAAGGCTGAGCAAAGACAATAACTGTACTGACCAACAGTGTACAACCATTGCCTACTAATAAGCAAAAAACATGTTTTAACAGATAAAAGTGGTACAATATGAGAGCTAGAAAAGTTATACTTAGAAAAGTCACTCATATGCCTCACATCAAGTGTAAAACATAATTACCAATGCGGGGAGTCACTACACCTGAAATTACCAGTGCGGGGAGTCACTACACCTGACTAGTAATTAGACCTATGACTGTTACGGGATAACTAGGGTAGTGCGATGGGTTCCCCGTGGGACCCCTAAGATTATATATGCCCTATTGGGACTACCTTTATCCTGAAAATAGGACGAAAAATTGGTTGTCAAGTAAAAAGTATGAGGTCTACTTGCACCCATCTTGTGCTTCCTTTCAAGGTGGGACCTAGCTGTTGTCTATGAGAGAAAAGAAAAAAGAAAAAGAATAAAAGGGACATAGTGACCAGAAATATATGGCTAGACATGTATGAAAAATGCATGTGAGGAGGCTGAGTCTCAGGTTCCTTGAACTGAACCTATAAGTATAACTATAGTATGACATATAATCTATATGGATGATGTTGATCCGTTCATCTATCTACATAAAACAAGTAGTTATAACAGATGGACATTAAAGAAGATTGTAACACCTCTATGCTTCAATAAGGTCTTGGTGGCAGTATGATATCCTTTAGCAAAGAATACGGTCCCATTTATGCCGGGTCGAAGGTGTTCTGAGGTGTGCGTTGGCCTGGTCGTTGGCGCTTGCTCTTGGGGGCCTGCTGCCATGGTTTCTGGGTCGGTAGCGCAGGTCTGTCTCAGCCGGCATCCAGGATGGGATATTGATCGGTTCCATGTCCAGCAGTGACCACGATTTGGTAAGATCTTCAGTTGTGTGGATACGTATTTGTCTGCCATTGTGCACAATGGAGAGACCAAAAGGGTATAGCCAGGAATAGGCAATATTTTTCTGGCATAGCTGTTCGAGACGGGGTCTGAGGATTCTCTGTTAGTCTAATATGGAAGGAACCACATCTTGGTAGAGCGTAAGTTCTAAGCCAGCGTACATTACAGGGGCCTTTTGCAGCCTCTTGCTGCTGCTAAGATCTTGTCCGTGTCCACATATGAGAGAAGGCCGCAAATCACATCCCTGGGAGGATCGGTCGGAGGCAGCCGAGGTTTAAGGGATCTGTGGATTCTTTCTATGGTTACTCCTTGGGAGGCAGCATCTCCTATTAGACCTTCGAGGACTTCGAGGGCGATTTTCTTCAGAGATTGCGCCTTCTGCTTCTCTTTTCCTGGTCCTCGATCAAGGTTAGCGCTTTGTTAATGTGGGCTAAATGATCTGACGATTGGGATTTCCCGGCCCGTCGAGTGTTCTATGATGGCTGCACACGTGTTTTCTAGCCCCTCCACCATGTTTAATCTCAGTCTTTATCTCAGTTAAGTAGGAGAGAACTGGGCTTGAAGACGGTTTTAGACGTGGCGGCTATTTCCGAATCACAGTGTTCACTTGTGCATCCGCTAAACTGTTCTGAATTTTCCTCACTCTCTACTACTGCTGAGTCATCAGGCGCCATCTTGGGTGGTCACGTCTGTGGCTGTGAGTTTGTTGTTTTTTGCTGCAGGAATTTACATATGTCTGAGGAGTGTTTATGAGCCGGTGGTGTATCGGCAGCGTCCACCCTCCGGTCCTTGCCATACTTGACCGTGTTTGCACTTAACCTCCTCAGGACCGCCGCACGCAGGGATGCGTCTTTGCAGCGGCCCTGTAATTCCTCCTTGACGCGCCGGCGCGTCATCTCGCGAGACGCAAGATTTCGGTCAGAGCCGGCCTGCACATGCGCATCGCGGGCCGGCAAAAGTTAAAGCACAATTTCGTCATTAGCCTGCCAGCCAATGATCGTGGCTGGCAGGTTAATGATTTTCAAAAAATCAAATCAGAAGCCATCTAACACATTATATTTATAAATATAATGTGTAAGGCTACTTTCACACCTGCGTTCGATCGGATCCGTTCTGAACGGATCCGCTCATATTAATGCAGACGGTGGCTCCGTTCAGAACGGATCCGTCTGCATTAATACTTAGAAACATTTTCTAAGTGTGAAAGTAGCCTGAGCGGATCCGTTCAGACTTTACATTGAAAGTCAATGGGGGACGGATCCGCTTGAAGATTGAGCCATATGGTGTCATCTTCAAGCGGATCCGTCCCCATTGACTTACATTGTAAGTCGGAACGGATCCGCTCGCCTCCACACGGCCAGGCGGACACCCGAACGCTGCTTGCAGCGTTCAGGTGTCCGCTCACTGAGCGGAGCGGAGGCTGAGCGCTGGCAGGCGGATGCATTCTCAGTGGATCCGCCTCCACTGAGAATGCATTAGGGCCAGACGGCTGCGTTCAGGGCCGCTCGTGAGCCCCTTCAAACGGAGCTCACAAGCGGACACCTGAACGCAGGTGTGAAAGGAGCCTTAAATGGCTTCTCTGCTCCTCTGCTGGTCCTTTTCGTCGGTTGGTTCCAGCAGAGGAGCAGACATCACAGTGAGTACACACCAAACACTATACTTAGCCCCAGATCACACCCCATCACCCCAATTAACCCCTTGATCACCCCTGTCAATCACCTAGTGAAAGGGAAAAAAGTGATCAGTGTAAACTGTTACTTTTTTTTCCACTGGTATTGACTGATAGTTTTAGGATAGTTTAGGCCCCTTGGTTAGGTAGTTAGCGATCATTTAGCGCCCAGCCCACCGCATCGCATCGCAGTCACTGATTCGCTGATTAGCGTATCGCTAATCAGCATTTGTACTGTTAAAGTATCTGTAAGTGATCAGAACTGATCACAGTCAGATCTATAATAGTATTAGTGTCACCTTAGCTCGTCCTCCACCCAAAATGCAGTGTTTGCCCGATCAGGCCTGATCGGTCGCGCACACGTGCGTTCACCCACGCCCGCCCCGCCGCAGTGACAAAAAAAAGCATGAATTGCGGTCATATTGGTCTACGAACCCAATTCATCACATGCCCATGTTCTCTGCTGCCAGGACACGATTTGAGACCATCCTGCGTTTCCTGCACTTTAGCGACAACAGCACCTCCCGTCCCAGAGGCCACCCAGCTTTTGACCGGCTCCACAAAATTCGGCCCCTCATAGACCACTTCAACACCAAATTTGCAGATTTGTATACCCCTGAGCAAAACATCTGCGTAGACGAGTCCCTTAAACATTTTACCGGGCGCCTTGGCTTCAAACAATGCATCCCAAGCAAGCGCGCCCGGTATGGGGTCAAATTGTATAAGCTCTGTGAAAGGGCCACAGGCTATACCCACAAATTTCGGATCTATGAGGGTAAAGATCAGACACTGGAGCCGGTCGGTTGCCCTGACTACCTGGGGAGCAGTGGGAAGAACAGTCTAGGACTTGGTGTTACCCTTATTTGGCAAGGGGTACCATCTTTATGTGGACAATTTCTACACAAGTGTGCCCCTCTTCAGGCATTTGTTCCTAGAACAGATTGGCTGCTGTGGCCGGGGCTTCCCCCAATGGCTCGTTACCACCCGTCTTGCAAGGGGGGAGAGGGCTGCCTTGTGTAACCAAGAACTGCTCGCAGTGAAATGGAGAGACAAGCGTGACGTTTACATGCTCTTCTTCATTCACACAGACACGACAATCCAAATTGAACGAGCAACCAGTGTCATTGAAAAGCCCCTCTGTGTCCACGACTATAATTCGCTCATGGGAGGGGTGGACTTCAATGACCAGATGTTGGCTCCTTATCTACTTTCCCGCAGGACCAGACGCTGGTATAAGAAGGTGTCTGTATATTTGATTCAATTGGCTGTATATAATAGTTTTGTTCTCTACAGGAAGGGTGGAAGAACAAGATCCTTCCTCAAATTTCAGGAAGAGATCGAGAACCTCCTGTATCCAGGAGGTTCCGTGGCCCCAACCACCAGTGTAGTGAGCCGTCTACACGAACGACATTTCCCCAGTGTCGTTGCTGGTACCTCAAACCAACCGCCACCCCGAAAAAAATGTTGTGTCTGTAGCAGAAGTGGAATAAGGCGTGACACCCGCTATTTCTGTCCTGACTGCCCTGACCACCCTGCCCTATGCTTAGGGGAGTGTTTCCGGAAGTACCACACACAGGTACACTTAGCATAGGGATTGCATCTCACAGGACAGGCACACAGGGCTTTTAGGGCCCATTCACACAGAGCTGCTGCAAACCTCTCCTTTCACCTGGGACAAAGTGCATAATGTACTTCGCCACATCTCTGGGTGATTTGCGCTTTGCACATTGTCCCATGGGGAAGTAGAGGTTTGTCCTATAAAGGTAAAAAAAATAAAAAATTCACCGGTAAGCAAAAAAGTTAACGTTCTGTTCAAAAAGTTAAATAAAGTTTATATGTTCCGTTCAAATGTTATTATAAAGTTAATAAATTTATTGCATTGCGGCCTGGTTCTTTCTTTCTTTTTTTTTTTTTTTTTTTTACCTTCCAGGTGGACCAACCGATCGACTAGCTGCAGCACTGATGTGCATTCTGACAGAAGCATTGCGCTGCTGTCAGATTACACAACATTCGGTGTATGCGGCGCTGCAAGACGAGATTTCTCCTATGCAGTAAAAGATACGTTTGCCGAGGCATATGAGCTGAGGCGGCGGCGGTGTTCATATGCTTTGGCAAACACTTTGTATATAAAAAAATGAAAAACAAATCCTGGCAATGATTTATTCATCCACATCGATTGATGTGAATGGAGAAATTGGGTTTGCCAGGGCATACGAGCTAAGTGGGTATGGATGTTGGGCGGAGCTCCTATGTCCTGGCAGACGCCTTTCCCCTCCTTTCTTTTTTTTTGGCAGAGATTTTTTCATCCACATTGATCGATGCGAATGAAGAAATCTGTGCCGTTCATTTTTTCTTTCAGCCCAGAGGCTGAACGGAAAAAAAAATCTCATTACCCGTATGCTCAATATAAGGAAAATAGCAGAAACTCCTAATGCTGGCCATACATGTAATGATTGCGGAGACCCTCAAATGCCAAAGCAGTACAAACACCCCACAAATGACCCCATTTTGGAAAGAAGACACCCCAAGGTATGCGCTGAGGGGCATATTGAGTCCATGAAGAATTAAAATTTTTGTCCCAAGTTAGCGGAAAGGGAAACTTTGTGAGAAAAACAAAAAAAAATCAATTTACGCTAACTTGCGCCCAAATTTTTTTTTCTATGAACTCGCCATGCCCCTCATTGAATACATTGGGGTGTCTTCTTTCCAAAATGGGGTCACATGTGGGGTATTTATACTGCCCTGGAATTTTAGGGGCCCTAAAGCGTGAGAAGAAGTCTGGGATCCAAATGTCTAAAAATGCCCTCCTAAAAGGTATTTGGGCCCCTTTGCGCATCTAGGCTGCAAAAAAGTGTCACACATGTGGTATCGCCGTACTCAGGAGAAGTTGGGCAATGTGTTTTGGGGTGTCATTTTACATATACCTATGCTGGGTGAGATAAATATCTTGGTCAAATGCCAACTTTGTATAAAAAAATGGGAAAAGTTGTCTTTTGCTGAGATATTGTTCTCACCCAGCATGGGTATATGTAAAAAGACACCCCAAAACACATTGCCCTACTTCTTCTGAGTATGGCTATACCACATGTGTGATGCTTTTTTGCAGCCTAGGTGGGCAAAGGGGCCCACATTCCAAAGAGCACCTTTAGGATTTCACAGGGCATTTTTTACACATTTTGATTTCAAACTACTTCTCACACATTAGGGCCCCTAAAATGCCAGGGCAGTATAACTACCCCACAAGTGACCCCATTTTGGAAAGAAGACACCCAAAGGTATTCCGTGAGGGGCATGGCGAGTTCCTAGAATTTTTTATTTTTTGTCACAAGTTAGCGGCAAATTATGATTTTTTTATTTTTATTTTCTTACAAAGTCTCATATTCCACTAACTTGTGACAAAAAATAAAAACTTCCATGAACTCACTATGCCCATCACGGAATACCTTGGGGTGTCTTCTTTCCAAAATGGGGTCACTTGTGGGTTAGTTATACTGCCCTGGCATTTTAAGGGCCCTAATGCGTGAGAAGTAGTTTAAAATCAAAATGTGTAAAAAATGCTCTGTGAAATCCTAAAGGAGAAGTTGGGCAATGTGTTTTGGGGTGTCATTTTACATATACCCATGCTGGGTGAGAGAAATATCTCGGCAAAAGACAACTTTTCCAATTTTTTAATACAAAGTTGGCATTTGACCGAGATATTTATCTTTATCTTGTAAAGAGTATGGTGGCTCACTGACACCTGTAGCTATGAGTGGGAGCTACTAAGCCTAATGACTCACCCAGTCAAAAGGAAAATGTAAAATATAGAGAGGCTGAGCACTCTCCAAATGGACCACACAAAGACTAATTCAAGGATACTATAGCTAATGTTTATTACACCAATTTATAGATCAAATTCAAATAAACAATATCACAAAAAACACAATAAACAAAATATTCAATATTAAAAATATTCAGATTAAGAACAACATCATAAGTGAATAGCTGGATATGCAATGGCACGCAAAAGGTGCTTAATATGACTCGGGTAGATAAATATGTCCTGATTGAGTATAATATCGGTAGCAGTTCGATGTTAGATGATCGACAATATGAAAAACGAAGGTTAGTTTATATCGAATAGATATTCTGATATTCGAATGAATGTCCGGACTGAAATTCGATATTTTCTTTCGATTATTCTTTTCGATAATAACAACATATTCGATCAATATCCCCTGTATGGCAAAATGAAAATCACACTTGCAATTGCCGTCTGACTAAAGCACACAGTGGCGTCCCACGTGGCTAATGGTGTCAGATTCGGCGGTACCTGTTAGTGGTGATTCAGCAGGAGCAGTGTGAGCGAGTTGACAGCCCTCAGTGTAGAGATTCTCCGATATAACAGGAGCTTTGATCGTGACTCTATCGATGTAAGGGTCAGGATATTCGCTAAATGCCAAAAGAGGTATATCAGGGTAGAATCCTCAATTCAAGCCGTTAGGGTCAGGGCGTCCATCAGCTGATGTGTGGGTCTTTTGAAACCAGATGCGTTTCGGGGTCTTTTCCTAGCCCCTTCCTCAGTCCCTTACATCGATAGAGTCACGATCAAAGCTCCTGTTTATTTGAATTTGATCTATAAATTGGTGTAATAAACATTAGCTATAGTATCCTTGAATTAGTCCCTGTGTGGTCCATTTGGAGAGTGCTCAGCCTCTCTATATTTTACAGTTTTTATTTTTTGTCACAAGTTAGTGGAAAAAATAAATATGAGGAAAAAAAATAAAAAATCATCATTTTCTGCTAACTTGTGACAAAAAATAAAAAGTTCTATGAACTCACTATGCCCATCAGCGAATACCTTAGGGTGTCTACTTTCTGAAATGGGGTTATTTGTGGGGGTTTTCTACTGTATGGGCATTGTAGAACCTCAGGAAACATGACAGGTGCTCAGAAAGTCAGAGCTGCTTCAAAAAGCAGAAATTCACATTTTTGTACCATAGTTTTTAAACGCTATAACTTTTACCCAAACCATTTTTTTTTACCCAAACATTTTTTTAATCAAAGATATGTAGAACAATAAATTTAGAGAAAATTTTATATATAGATGTCATTTTTTTAAAACATTTTTACAACTGAATGTGAAAAATTTCATTTTTTTGCAAAAATGTCGGTAAATTTCGATTAATAAAAAAAATGTCAGGAGCAATGAAATACCACCAAATGAAAGCTCTATTAATGAGAAGAAAAGGAGGTAAAATTCATTTGGGTGGTAAGTTGCATGACCGAGCAATAAACGGTGAAAGTAGTGTAGTGCAGAATTGTAAAAAGTGGTCTGGTCATTAAGGATGTTTAAGCTAGGGGAGCTGAGGTGGTTAAAAAGGCAATCTTTAGGCTGCTTGCAGGGACTGCTGTGAAGGAGCTTGTCTCTTACACGTCTTCCTCCATAAGCAGCCAGGCTCCGCCTTATGATTACATTATATATTTAATTGCCTTCAGGGCGCACTAGACACAACACTATATACACACAGATTATATACAATGGTCCGATATGCAAATACAGGTGATGGTAAATCAGAGTTAGGGCTCTATCACACTTGCGTTGTCTGGATCCGTCGTGTACTCCATTTGCCAGAATTACACGCCGGATCCGGAAAAACGCGCAAGAACGCATAATGTTTTCTTTCCGGATGCGTCTTTCCGGCTTTTTTGGTAAGATACTGATCCGGAAATCCTGAAGCCAACATCAAAGTTTTTTTTCCGGATCCGTCGTACGGATCCGGTATGGGGCCGGATCCGTACGACGGATCCGGAATAAAAACGTTGATGTTGGCTTCAGGATTTCCGGATCAGTCTCTTTTCGCGCCAGCCAAGCCCTTCCTACTTCCAGGCGCAGACGCAACTTCCGGATCCGTCGTTGCGTCGTAACAACTGAAGATGTTAGGACGGATCCGGAATAATATATTTCAATGGGCTATTATTCCGGATCCGTCGATGCGGCAAGAGTTCAGTATTTTTGACCGGAGCAAAAAGCGCAGCATGCTGCAGTATTTTCTCCGGCCAAAAAACGTTCCGGTCCTGAACTGAAGACATCCTGATACATCCTGAACGGATTTCTCTCCATTCAGAATGCATGGGGATAATCCTGATCAGGATTTTTCCGGCATAGAGCCCCGACAATGGAACTCTATGCCGGAAAAGGAAAGCGCAAGTGTGAAAGAGCCCTTAACAGGTAAAAGTCAGTTACAGGATATGGGTATGGCCCTTTGATGCTGTGATCACATGGGAGGCAGTAATGTCAGCGGGTTTCCAGGTTTCTCCAAACAGGATGCACAGCATGACCTCCCTTCAGAGAAAGACAATGGCCACGTCCCTCCCTCCCCCTCCCTAGGAGGATCCCACTACCCCTCCCATACGGATCATAGCTCCTCACTGGAAGGTCATAGGGAGATAGTTCTTGCACCAACAGATCCACATGGATTCCTGGAGCATTTGGAGACCAAACACGGCATTGCTATTTGGTTCTGACTATGAGTTCTCCATATCTCCTCTCCCCGTTCGGGAGAACGTCCATCTCAGACCCAGTGTCTCAAAAATTTGACCAAGATGTGCAGTCTTTTCATAATTCCTTATGAACTCCTGGTTCCATGATGACTGGGGGGTTTCTTTCGTTGTAGGTAAGAAGCCCAGCCTCGCAGCAAGCAGTTGTCCTGTTAGAGGAGCTTGCTTTCAGCCTGGCTGCTGGGAGTGTGAAATGTAAACACTTTATTTCTTTGAGGCAGGGCTACCTGTGGAGCCTGTTTCCTCTGCCAGCTACCCCTCACCCAGACAGTCCTTAGGATTTTAATTTCATTTTGCTAGTATTGTACTATATGTTTCGCACATGATTTATTTTTCCCATAGTCCTTTCAGACAATTGGGTATACAAATTATTTCTGAATCAATGTTTCAATATGTAGCCACCTGGCATGGTCCATTTTCAGTTCACAACTAGATCATCTATCAATGTCTGTTTGCAATATGGCACTTTAAATAAAAACTACCCATTGATTATCCTCTGCTATTAGGGATCATATGGCAATGAGTGCATTACCTGCTATGTAATTTCATCAGTGCCAGAAAGATGGACTTGCTTTATCCATATGATTCTTATCATCAATTATTCCTTCAAAATTATTCTTTTCTGGCACTGTTTTATAATGAATCACTATTATATTCCAAAGAATGTAAGAAGATTTTTATTTTTATGATATAAAACCAATGACATGTGTAAATGTCCGAGATATGACAAGACTGATTCTTCACTATCATTGATCTTAGTTAAAGGTGTTTTCCTGTTTCAGAAAATAAAGCACAATCCTTTCCTATGGATAAAAAAAACCTGTTCTCTTTATATGCTGATCACACAGACGCATGGCCTGGTTATTTAACTGGGTCTAATAATACGCAGAGCATCCTTGTGTCCATCACATTCCAATGACAAGTTTTATCCACTGAAAGTAAACATTCAATCACAAAGCAGAGATCTTTGTGATTTATTGTTTACTTTTAGTGGATAAAACTTGTCATTACAATGTGATGGACACAAGGATGCTCTGCGTATTAGAAGATCCAGCTTTCTCACTGAATTCTCGCTTTCTTCTTCATACTTTATAACAATAAGTAGAAAGCAATATGAAGATCAATAAACTACAAGGGATAACACCCAACTATTCCTTACACACCTTACTGCCTGCTGGTGCATAACAGGCCAGACTTCTGCTCTAATGGGTAGGATCAGAGAAACCTCTGATCCTGCCCGTTTAACCCCTTAGATGTGTAACACCCCAGAGTTGTGTTACTACATTCCTCTACCCCGCTACTTTACCTTGTCATCACAACTGTGCATCTAAACACTGTATTAAATACAATTATCCTTGTAATTTTCCATATTCACCAGCAGGTGGCAGCAATAGATTGGTAAGGAGCTAGTTACAGTTTAGTATATCTAGGCTGGAACGGACTATTCCAGCTTAGCTCCCCCTCTGTGGAGGCGTGGACTGTTCCCACAACCTGCACTATGGGAGGAGAAGGAAGTTAGAGGAAGTGTGCCAGCCACCCCTGTTGGGGAAGGCTGTGTGATAGAGTTCATGAGTCCCCCTGCATAGGGAATAAAGCCAGGATCTTGTCTCGGCTGAGACATTGATCACCTACCCAGAATGAGCCCTGCAGCCTCAGCTGGATGACAAGCAAGCAGACAACCTCCAGAATTCCAGGACGAAAGCATTCCTTGTGAGCCTATCTGTGAGTAAAGTCCAGAGACTTGGGAGAAGCCATATTCCTCCTCAGCTAGTCAGTCCACAAACAGCAGAAGATAGAGAGAAGCACAGAAGCTAAGTTTCTGCCACAGTTACAGAGCTAACAAGCAGACGCCTTTCCCTGCAAGCTCCTGACTTATAGTACAGAAGATTTATTCCTGCCAACCATTGCTAGAACCTGCTGGGACCAAAGACCAAAGCTGTATTCTGCTTGGATGAAAGTTATCTTCAGTAAAGACAAGTTTGAATTTCACCTAAAGGTCTGGACATCAATTCCTCTATTACTCCTACTATCACTACACAGTGAGCCAGGAGCTAGGAGTCCAGCCATACCCAGGTAGGAGACACCATTGACACCATTATCATCACCATACAGAGACATTATAGGCAATCACATTCCTAACCTGGGGCGTGCGTTATAACACCTTGGGAGGGCCCTGTGATATTACCCTGTGCATGCTGCAATTGGCGTCACAAATAAACTATAGACTATTATCCACCCATATCCTGACCCATAAGTGGCGTCAGCATACCCGTTCCTGCTCACTGCAGATGCCAAGGCATTTTAGTGCCTGCAGAGTAATGAAACATAAAAGTAATTAAGCATTTTTTTTTTAAACTGCATAAATTTGGTATCGACCAGGAAAAAAGTTCTCCAGCATGTCTTAATAATCTTCATCCTTTATTGTCACATTCTTAAAATCAATGCAGGGTCATTAAAACAGATGCATTTCGAAATACAAAATGTGTGTTCTTAATAATAGCCAAGTCTAATGCAGAGTAGTTTATATAGACCTTGTCACATTCTGCTGACAGCGCGCTCCTCAGCAGGCAGCATCACAAGCATTCAGTTGTCAGGACAACAAATCTGGGCATCCTGGTTCAGGAATTGCTAGTCAATCATTGGTGCGCTGATGTCATCAGTCATGTATTCTGGACAGGTCATATGACCAGGAAGTGCTCCCTATTTAAACAGGCAGCCTACTGGCTACAGGTTGCCTGCAATTGGTTTCATTCTCTGGATTGCCACACTACCATTTGTTCCTGTGAAGTTGCTATTGGATTCCTGACCCAGGCTTGTAACCTGACTTGTGATTTGATGTGATCTCCTGGTTTTGACCTCTAGCTATGCCTGGTTCATGTTACTGGTTCTGATTCTGTTTTGGTTTGGACTCTCCCGTTATTGACCTTGGTTCAGTACGTTTTTTGGTTCTGTCTTTATACGCTGGACCATTCTGTGACTAGTCTTCTGTTAGTTTGTTCCTCTGTTTTCTCCTCCCTTCAGGCCCAGTACATATATAGGAAGGGACTGCGTCCAGTTCCAAGCTGCCAGTTAGGGCAGATCATGCTAGTAGGTAGAGACAGTGTAGGCAGGAGTACAGGGATCACTGTTCCCCGCCGTGACAGATCTTCTCCCTCAATAAACAGGTGGATCAACTAGGCCAGTTAAATTAATTTTATCTATGCCAATGCAAATGCATGCACATTAACCCCAAAAAATCTTAAGTATTAGTAAAGAATGATTAGTAATAATATATAAGATCTGTCCTCTTATTCATGCTTCTAGGTGACATTGTATCCAAATTCAGAATCTAAAAGACTTTTCTTGTATGTAACTTGTTTTCCCCACTCTCCTATCTTTTCTAGGCCCATCACCCGAAGGGAACACAGATCTCCTTGATGTACATTTAAAAAGTGCCAGAATGCAGCAGTTATAGTATGAGTATTGGGACTAAAACACTACAAAATGTGCTCTCCTAGTCTTCTTCTAAGCTGTCTTGAGGTGTATCCGATATATTGCAAATTAACATGAGGTGTACACAATAACATACACCACGTGATTTGTGCTACACTTAATAAATGAGCCTATTCCATATTCCTGACCAGTACTGTATGATGTTACACTCTTCACATTTATTAAGACCAGTGTTTTAGATGCCAGTCTTAATAAAGCCCCATAGCTGGCCGTGGAACTGACAAAGTTATAAAGTGACCCAGGGCTCTCCATAACCTCAGCGCATCCAGCACCAGTTCTAAATATAATACCACTTCATACAGAAGTAGAAAATGGTGAATAAGATCGGCCTGCTGGCCCATCCCCTTTCCCGCTCATGCCACACCCACAATTATAGACCTGGTGTGAGCGGAGAGAAGATGAGGATAGCACCTGAAATACTCCTCTATTAGTAAATTACTACCTTAGTTTTGTACATATATTTACATAAACCACATCTGGCTGATCTACATTTAAGACACCTTGATGTGTAACCATGTTTTAGATTTAATTATAGTCTTATCCTGGTACAAACTAGAAGACACCATGTTCCCTATGGTGATGGGCTTCTTGGCAACAAAATGTTCTCCTGATTGGAGAAAAAAAAATTATTTGTTCATCCTTGAACAAGACAGGTAAAAATTTGCGTTTGATAACTAGTGCATAAGCATAGTCACTATAGGTGGTACTGAAAACCAATTCTTTTTTGTGTTCTTTTTGTGTGTTACTACCCCTTTGTCTCTCTGCTCTATTGCTAAATAACTAATAATTGCATCTCCTATCTTTGGCTAATTCTGTCGCTCTAGACAAGTGAGACAAAGAGTAGCCCTGATTATTTACAGTGGGATGCGAAAGTTTGGGCAACCTTGTTAATCATCATAATTTTCCCGTATAAATCGTTGGTTGTTACGATAAAAAATGTCAGTTAAATATATCATATAGGAGACACACACAGTGATATTTGAGGAGTGAAATGAAGTTTATTGGATTTACAGAAAGTGTGCTATAATTGTTTAAACAAAATTAGGCAGGTTCATAAATTTGGGCACCACAAAAAAGAAATGAAATCAATATTTAGTAGATCCTCCTTTTGCAGAAATTGCAGCCTCTAAACGCTTCCTGTAGGTTCCAATAAGAGTCTGGATTCTGGTTGAAGGTATTTTGGCCATTCCTCTTTACAAAACATCTTTAGTTCATCCAGGTTTCATGGCTTCCGACCATGGACAGCTCTCTTTAATTATTTTCTATTATATTCAGGTCTGGGGACTGAGATGGCCATTCCAGAACGTTGTACTTGTTCCTCTGCATAAATGCCTTAGTGGATTTTGAGCAGTGTTTTGGGTCGTTGTAACATAGTAACATAGTATATAAGGCCGAAAAAAGACATCTGTCCATCCATTTCGGCCTGTTATCCTGCAAGTTGATCCAGAGGAAGGAAAAAAAAAACAGGTGGATCAGTTGTCTTGTTGAAAGATCCAGCCCCGGCGCAGCTTCAGCTTTGTCACTGATTCCTGGACATTGGTCTCCAGAATCTGCTGATACTGAGTGGAATCCATGCGTCCCTCAACTTTGACAAGATTCCCAGACCGTGCACTGGCCACACAGCCCCACAGCATGATGGAACCACCACCATATTTTACTGTAGGTAGCGTGTGTTTTTCTTGGAATGCTGTGTTCTTTTTCCTCCATGTATAACGATCCTTGTTATGGCCAAATAACTCAATTTTAGTTTCATCAGTCCACAGCACCTTATTCCAAAATGAAGCTGGCTTGTCCAAATGTGCTTTAGCCCACCTCAAGCAGCACTTTTTGTGCTGTGGGCGGAGAAAAGGCTTCCTCTGCATCACTCTCGCATACTGCATCTTCTTGTGTAAATTGCGCCAAATGGTTGAACAATGCACAGTGACTCCATCTGCAGCAAGATGATGTTGTAGGTCTTTGGTGCTGGTCTGTGGGTTGACTCTGACTGTTCTCACCATTCGGCTTCTGTCTATCCAAGATTTTTCTTGGTCTGCCACTTCAAGCCTTAATTTCAACTGAGCGTGTGGTCTTCCATTTCCTCAATATGTTTCTAACTGTGGAAACAGACAGCTGAAATCTCTGGGACAGCTTTCTGTATCCTTCCGCTAAACCATAATGGTGAACAATCTTTGTCTTCAGGTCATTTGAGAGTTGTTTTGAGACCCCCATGTTGCTACTCTTCAGAGAAAATTAAAAGAGGAGGGAAACTTACAATTGACCCCCTTAAATACTCTTTCTCATAATTGGATTCACCTGTGTATGTAGGTCAGGGGTCACTGAGCTTACCAAGCCAATTTGAGTTCCAATAATTAGTTCTAAAGGTTTTGGAATCAATAAAATGACAACAGTGCCCAAATTTATGCACCTGCCTAATTTTGTTTAAACAATTATAGCACACTTCCTGTAAATCCAATAAACTTCATTTCACTTCTCAAATATCACTGTGTGTATCTCCTATTTGATATATTAAACTGACATTTTTTATCGTAACAACCATCGATTTATACAGGAAAATCATTACGATTAACAAGGTTGCCCAAACTTTCGCATCCCACTGTAATCTGTACATTCTCTACCAAAATCAGATTCTTTTGTACATAGCCTTTTAGATTTAATATATTCACCAAATGGTGTATTTTTCCAAATAAGTGGAGGGTGACAGCCAGTGGGGTAGCGTGGGTTGCCAGCACCCAGGGCAAGCCAAGTATTGCGCCCCCCCCCCCCCCCAACCTGTGGACACACCCATTTTTACAGATAATGTAGTAGATGTCACCAGCAGTTCTAAGTAACACTACAGATAGCACAGTGATAACTCTCAGATAATGTAGTAGATGGGTGGGAGGCCTTAGAATTTAGCACACACTCAGTGTGAACTGAAGTCTGGGAAGGGGCTGCAGCAGTGTGGGACAAATTCTCAATCTCCTCCCCACCAACCATATCATGAAATAAATATTTTGATGGACATTACATGCATCGCTACAAAATATACAGGATAGTACAGCTTCACATACCTTTTACATCCATAAGTCTCCTCTGATGTACACTCTTTCTTTAACTTCTCTATTCACAGATAGGACCACCATAATGCCTTCTTTCAGCTGCATCTCGTCTCTGCAGAGTTTAGCACAGATTTTTTTTTTTTGATTCCTCACTTTACTATCATCCTCTCCCTCCTGGTGTCTCAACCCTGCCATCCTGCTTCTATCCCTAGTACTGTGCTAGTTCCATACAGATAGTTCCCCATAGTGTCAGCGGTAGTTATAATGCCTCCTATAGTGGTCCAAGTATTTGTAAAGACCCCTGTAGTAGCCCCAGTATTTATAAACACCCGCTGCAGTGCCCCATGTAGTTATAATGATCTTCTGTAGTGTACCCTGTATTATAATGCCCCCCTGTAGTGCCATTAAATAAAAGACACCAACCCACCCCCGTAGTTTCCATATGTATAATGCCCTCTGTATGGATAGTATATATAATGCTGCTTTGTATTGTTAGAATATATGAAGAGAGAGAGAGATAATAGAGTTGCGGCACTCACCAGGATATATGCAGGTATCTTTATTCAAGCTTCCTTAGAAGTCGATACATAAGGGATCCAGGGGCGGACACAGTGTTGCAAGCGGCGACGGCCGTTTCGCGCGTGAGATCGCGCTTCCTCAGGCCGCTGAATATGTCATGACGCAAATGCGCGTTTTATAGAGGCGGACAGGGGACAGCCGACGCCGTCAGCCACAGCTGTGCGCCCTAGGATAAATGACATATGTTAAAAAACATGCAAGCAGCAGTGACAAATGCGGATACAATCAAATAGGCACAAAGACAAATATAATTCACTTGCTAATAACCACATTGACTGGGACATAAATGCAAGGTCATAAACAGGTGGCGTAGGTGCATTACGAGATCAGTGCATATAATTATCCAGTAGATGAGAGAAGCGCATTATGTTAGCGCAATCAGAGACGGACGTATGACAGAGGGCAAGGGACAGAAGCAAAACACACCAAGTAGGAAACAGAAGCATATGGACAGGGGCTAACAGGGTATGGAGAGACTGAAACCTATGGGCGTGTGTCCACAGATATTGAATGCATACAGATTATAAGAAGACGGACATATCGTTCCTGTCATTCATGCCCGCTGGGCCCATAGCGCCCGTCTGCATTATCCATCTTGCCTCACTCTGCAGGAGTAGGCGGTGCCGGTCACCCCCGCGAGGGATGGGACGGACATGCTCCACCCCCGCAAAGGAGAGGCAACGTGGATGAGCATCATGGGCGGTGCGTATGTGGTCAATAAGACGTGGACTACCTCTACCCGACCGTATAGAGACAACATGCTCGCGGATACGCTCGAAGAGAGGGAAAATAGTTTTACCTATATAAAAACGTCCACAGGGACAAAAAACTACGTACACCACATAAGCTGTGCGGCAGTTAATAAATTCCCGCACTGTGTGTGTTACCCCCCCCCATGAGTAAATGTTTGGTGCATACGTTGAGTGTGCAAAACGAACAGTGACCGCATTTAAAGTTGCCCTTTGGCTTACCAAGCCAGGTCTCGCTCTTGGGTGTTGAAAAGACACTCCTGACGAGTTTATTTTTAAGTGTTGGGCATCTCCTAAATGCGATCAAAGGCTTTTCGTCCGTCACACTGCTGAGAGAAGAATCCCCTCTCAAGAAGTCCCAGTTCTGATTAATCACCCGTTTAACTGTGTCTGTGGCAGCACTGTATTGAAATGAAAAAGCGAAGCGAGATTTTGTGGAACTAGTTCCTCTCTCCTTAAGTAGGGAGGTGCGATTCAATTTGGCGGCTTTACGAAGAGCCGCTGAGACATCATTCGACGGATAACCCCTGTCCAGGAGTCTATTGCGAAGCTCTCTGGCTTGCCTGAAAAAGCCTTCATCAGTATCATTAATCCTACGTAATCGGACAAACTGTCCATAAGGGACAGCACGTTTAACTGAGGGTGGATGAAAACTGGTCTGGTGGAGGAGGGAGTTGGTCGCTGTAGGTTTGCTGTGACCACCGGTATGTAATGTACCATCTTTTACAGTAACGTGCACATCCAAGAAGTCTAAAGACTCACCACCAAACTTGATGGTGAACCTCATGTTCATCTGGTTGTGCACATTTAAATGATCAACGAAAGCGTGGCACAGCTCCTCACTCCCCCGCCAGACCAGGAAAATGTCATCCACATACCTCAGAAACAGATGAATATGGCGCAGATAGGGGTTATCCGTCGAAAAGATGTAGGTCTCTTCAAATACCGCCAGGTACAGGTTGGCAAATGTGCACGAAACAGGAGTGCCCATAGCGGTACCTAGTACCTGGCGGTACCAGAGACCATCAAATTGAAAAACATTATTACCAAGGACAAGGTCCAATGCTTCATTGATAAAATCAATAAATGTTACACTCTTGTCAGTTTTACACAATACCGTATTGACTGCTTGGAGTCCTAGGTCATGTGGAATACGAGTGTATAAACTCTCGACGTCTAAAGAGAGAAGGTGAAAGTCCTCCTGCCACTCAAGATGACTGAGCGCACAAAGAAAGTCACCTGTGTCCTTAAGATAAGTCGGAGTGCTACGTAGCAAGGGCCTAAGGAGCCAGTCAATATAACCAGACAGGGGCTCAGTCACTGAGCCGATCCCCGCGATGATGGGACGACCCGGGGGTCGGGTCAGTGATTTGTGGACTTTGGGTACGAAGTACCATGTGGGGATTTTGGGAAAAGCTGGTATGAGTCGCTCTTTCATGTTTTTTGACAAAAAAACATTGAATATATAATAGTTAATTAAGGCAAACAGTTTAGAGGATATGCCGGGTATGGGGTCCCCCCTAAGCTTAGAGTACACCGTGCAATCGCCCAATTGCCGGTGTGCCTCCTCCAGATAGTACTCCCTGGGCATCAGGACTACATTCCCTCCCTTGTCGGCCGGCTTAATGACCATACTGGTCTGTTTACTTAACCACAAAAGAGCGCGAGATTCTTCTATCGATAGATTAGAAGGTGCTGCGGGGTACACCAGCGCACGGATTTCTCTTAATACTCGTTTGTGGAAAAGGTCTATACCAGAGCCGGCCAGCATGGGAGGAAGGAAGGTGGACCTGACGCCCCCTGTGTACTTGTTCATGTGACCCACCGTAACTGCAGGCTCCTCTGGTTCGGTGTTAGACAAAAAGTGTATACACGCAATTTCTTCCTCAGTGAATCTGCCCGACAGATGGAAATCTGTGAGAGACATAGTAGCTGGGATGTCTCCCGGTGAGGAGTCATGACACGGGAGAGGGGTCTCAGCAAACGCTTTTTTGAGGTAGCTTACGAACAGACAAAAAAAGGTCAATCTCAAAATCTACTAGGTTGAACTGTCCAGGTAGGCTGTATCCCAGCCCTCGGGGGCAGCTCAGAGCCCGTGAGATTGATGACAATATTTTGAGTGGGTACTCGATTGTTCAGTTCATCACGTTCTATTGCCGCCAAGTAACTTGGCGTCTCCACCTCGTGGATTTTCGGATTTCTCTTGATGTTCCTTGAGTGTCTGCCACGCCCCCTTCTCGTCCTTTTTCTAAAGGGGTTGTTTCTTCACCCGAGTTGGCTCCATTACCTTCAGATAGGCTTGACTCGGACTCAGTGGCCCAGAAGTTATGGCGTCCTCTACGTGGCATACGCTTGGGGCGGATCCTTTTTTTGCCCCAGTCAAATACACGGTCCAGATCATAATCATTTTTATCTCGGATGAACTTATCCCTTTTACGGTCTTTAATCTCTGCCTGTGTGATAAGTAGTTTTTGTTCAGTCTTTTATCAAACCCAGCCATTTGTGTTTCTAAGAGTCGTTTCTGGAGCTCCTCTCGTGCCCTTGCTAACTCCTCTGTGACCGCCACATATTCCCGCTGATCGCGGGCCAATACGAGTTCCATGATCTTTAAGGAAAAACGCTGATGCGCGGCCTTCCACTCCCCTATGAATTGGGGGTCATCATCATACTGGACGATTTCTTTAAACAGGCGTAGGCCTCGAGGGACCCGTCTGCTTTCTTTATAGGATATAAAAGACTCAACAGTCCAAAAGAGTCTGACCTCCTTATCCGCCAACTGAAATATTTTGGTTTCCAAATTTTTTGTGTGCTTCTTGAGTGGCAGGAGGACTTTCACCTTGTCTCTTTAGACTTCGAGAGTTTATACACTTGTATTCCACATGACCTAGGACTCCAAGCAGTCAATACGGTATTGTGTAAAACTGACAAGAGTGTAACATTTATTGATTTTATCAATGAAGCATTGGACCTTGTCCTTGGTAATAATGTTTTTCAATTTGATGGTCTCTGGTACCGCCAGGTACTAGGTACCGCAATGGGCACTCCTGTTTTGTGCACATTTGCCAACCTGTACCTTGCGGTATTTGAAGAGACCTACATCTTTTCGACGGATAACCCCTATCTGCGCCATATTCATCTGTTTCTGAGGTATGTGGATGACATTTTCCTGGTCTGGCGGGGGAGTGAGGAGCTGTGCCACGCTTTCGTTGATCATTTAAATGTGCACAACCAGATGAACATGAGGTTCACCATCAAGTTTGGTGGTGAGTCTTTAGACTTCTTGGATGTGCAAGTTACTGTAAAAGATGGTACATTACATACCGGTGGTCACCGCAAACCTACAGCGACCAACTCCCTCCTCCACCAGACCAGTTTTCATCCACCCTCAGTTAAACGTGCTGTCCCTTATGGACAGTTTGTCCGATTACGTAGGATTAATGATACTGATGAAGGCTTTTTCAGGCAAGCCAGAGAGCTTCGCAATAGACTCCTGGACAGGGGTTATCCGTCGAATGATGTTTCAGCGGCTCTTCGTAAAGCCGCCAAATTGAATCGCACCTCCCTACTTAAGGAGAGAGGAACTAGTTCCACAAAATCTCGCATCGCTTTTTCATTTCAATACAGTGCTGCCACAGACACAGTTAAACGACTGCTGCTTGCATGTTTTTTAACATATGTCATTTATCCTAGGGCGCACAGCTGTGGCTGACGGCGTCGGTCGTCCCCTGTCCGCCTCTATAAAATGCGCATTTGCGTCATGACGTATTCAGCGGCCTGAGGAAGCGTGATCTCACGCGCGAAACGGCCGTCGCCGCTTGCAACACTGTGTCCGCCCCTGGATCCCTTATGTATCGACTTCTAAGGAAGCTTGAATAAAGATACCTGCTTATATCCTGGTGAGTGCCGCAACTCTATTATCTCTCTCTCTTCACATCGTGAACTTTTGTCTGGCTTCTGTCGTTGCTGAGCACCACGTATTGGATTACCTTCAGACCGCATGGACGCTGACTTTGATATTCATCAGAAGCGGCCTTATTAGTGGGGGCAGTGCCGTCGTGTCTCTTCCTCTCCCAGTGCTTATTTTTGTTAGAATATATACCCCTTTGTATTAGTAGTATATATAATAGCCCCCTCTGTATTATTAGAATATATAATGGCCCTCTCTGTATTATTAGTATATATAATGCCCCTCTCTGTATTATTAGTATATATAATTCTCCCCTCTGTATTAGTAGTATATATAATAGCCCCCTCTGTATTATTAGTATATATAATGGCTGTAACGGCTCAACGGGTGTGAACCCACTGTGCCATTAACTGGCTATACTCTGGAGGGGCGTGTCTAAGCAACTACCTGGTTTTCACTCAGATTATGAGGATAGACTTGAGCCATTAGGGTAGTTTCCAGGGGGTACTGCAGAGCAATCCCTGAGTCAGTGGCAGCTGGTCCAGGCAGACCAAGAGATACCTGGGTAGGTACCAGAAGTACACGTGCAGTCAGGCAGGCGGCACAGGTACAGGTCAGGCAATCCAGATTGGCAACAGGAGAGACAAGGCAAGCAGGCAGGGATCAGACGATAAGCAGAGTCCAGGAACGAAGTATAGATCAGGAGCACACTAGAGTATCATCAACCAGCAAACTCAAGGATCTTGACACTGATGCATCTGGGAAGGGGGCTTAGCCACTTCAATACCTGCAGGAGAGCCAGGGTTGGTCAGCGAGGTCATCTGACCTAACCCACACAGCCCAGGGAGTTTTGCGCTCCGTCCTTAGAGCAGTGTAATATGAAACCAGCCGAACTCATGCTATGTCCGGGGGTGAGTGGAAGCTGTGGAGCAGAATCCTCAAAAGCAATACCACCTACAGAAACAGAGCCCAGGACCGCAGCAGTGAAATGGGAAGCACCGACCACAGGTCACCGCTGAGCATGGCGCCCGGGACCGCGGCGATAAGCGGGGGAACAGCGGCGTACAGCAGCCACTGTTACAATGTCCCTCTCTGTATTATTAGTATTTATAATGCCCCCTCTGTATTAGTAGTATATATAATAGCCCCTCTATATTGTTAGTATATATAATGGCTCCCTCTGTATTAGTAGTATATATGATGTCCTTCTCTATATTATTAGTATATACAGTGGGATGCAAAAGTTTGGGCAACCTTGTTAATTGTCATGATTTTCCTGTATAAATCGTTGGTTGTTACAATAAAAAATGTCAGTTAAATATATCATATAGGAGACACACACAGTGATATTTGAGAAGTGAAATTAAGTTTATTGGATTTACAGAAAGTGTGCTATAATTGTTTAAACAAAATTAGGCAGGTGCATAAATTTGGGCACTGTTGTCATTTTATTGATTCCAAAACCTTTAAAACTAATTATTGGAACTCAAATTGGCTTGGTAAGTTCAGTGACCCCTGACCTACATACACAGGTGAATCCAATTATGAGAAAGAGTATTTAAGGGGGTCAATTGCAAGTTTCCCTCCTCTTTTAATTTTCTCTGAAGAGTAGCAACATGGGGGTCTCAAAACAAGTCTCAAATGACCTGAAGACAAAGATTGTTCACCATCATGGTTTAGGGGAAGGATACAGAAAGCTGTCTCAGAGATTTCAGCTGTCTGTTTCCACAGTTAGAAACATATTGAGGAAATGGAAGACCACAGGCTCAGTTCAAGTTAAGGCTCGAAGTGGCAGACCAAGAAAAATCTCGGATAGACAGAAGCGACGAATGGTGAGAACAGTCAGAGTCAACCCACAGACCAGCACCAAAGACCTACATCATCTTGCTGCAGATGGAGTCACTGTGCATCGTTCAACCATTCGGTGCACTATACACAAAGTGATGCTGTATGCGAGAGTGATGCAGCCTTTTCTCAGCCCACAGCACAAAAAGTGCCGCTTGAGGTGGACAAAAGCACATTTGGACAAGCCAGCTTCATTTTGAAATAAGGTGCTGTGGACTGATGAAACTAAAATTTAGTTATTTGGCCATAACAAGGGGCGTTATGCGTGGAGGAAAAAGAACACAGCATTCCAAGAAAAACACCTGCTACCTACAGTAAAATATGGTGGTGGTTCCATCATGCTGTGGGGCTGTGTGGCCAGGGCAGGGACTGGGAATCTTGTCAAAGTTGAGGGACGCATGGATTCCACTCAGTATCAGCAGATTCTGGAGACCAATGTCCACGAATCTGTGACAAATCTGAAGCTGCGCCGGGGCTGGATCTTTCAACAAGACAACGACCCTAAACACTGCTCAAAATCCACTAAGGCATTTATGTAGAGGAACAAGTACAACGTTCTGGAATGGCCATCTCAGTCCCCAGACCTGAATATAATTGAAAATCTGTGGTGTGACTTAAAGAGAGCTGTCCATGCTCGGAAGCCATCAAACCTGAATGAACTAAAGATGTTTTGTAAAGAGGAATGGTCCAAAATACCTTCAACCAGAATCCAGACTCTCATTGGAACCTACAGGAAGCGTTTAGAGGCTGTAATTTCTGCAAAAGGAGGATCTACTAAATATTGATTTCATTTCTTTTTTGTGGTGCCCAAATTTATGCACCTGCCTAATTTTGTTTAAACAATTATAGCACACTTTCTGTAAATCCAATAAACTTCATTCACTCCTCAAATATCACTGTTTGTGACTCATATATGATATATTTAACTAACATTTTTTATCGTAACAACCAACGATTTATACGGGAAAATCATGACGATTAACAAGGTTGCCCAAACTTTCGCATCCCACTGTATAATATATAATGCCCCCCTCTGTATTAGTATATATAAGTATCCCCCCCTGTAGTAGTAGTATATAAAATCCCTGGTGTTATTAGTATATATAATTCTCACCCTGCATTAGTAGTATATATAATCCCCCCTCTGTATTATTAGTATATATAATTTCCCCTCTGCATTAATATATATAATGGACCGCACTGTATTATTAGAATATATAATGGTCCCCACTGCATTATTAGTATACAAGATATGGTAAATTAAATGGTGCCATTAAAATTGAATGCATCTTGTCCCTCTAAAAAAAACACGTCATATAGCTATGTCAAAGGAGAAATACAAACTTTATGGCTATTGGAATGTGGGAAGGAAAAATAGAAAAATCCCAAAAGTCTTTAAGAGGTTAAAAAGTGGATTTTGGAAATTTTCTTGAATTTTTTTTAAATTTCTCCTACAATTCTAAGCCTTCTAATGTCATAATTTTTTTTTAATAGCATTTACAAAATTTGCCCAACATGAAGTAGACATACAGTGAGGTCCAGAAATATCTGGACCGTGACACATTCTCCATGATTTGGGCTCTGCATGCCACCACATTGGATTTGAAATTAAACATTTGAGATTGAAGTGTAGACTTTCAGGTTTAATTCAAGGGGTTGCAAAAAAAATACCCTGTTAAACATTTAGGAATTGCAACCATTTTTCTACAAAGCTTCCTCATTTCAGGTGCTCAGTAATTGGACAAATTAACATTACCATAAATACATTTTTAATAATTTGTAGAGAATCCTTTGCAGGCAATGGCTGCCTGAAGTCTGGTACCCATAGACATCACCAAATGCTGGGTTTCCTCCTTTCTAATGCTTTGTCAGGCCTTTACTTCTGCTGTCTTCAGTTGTTTATTGTTACTGTGTCTCTGCCTTAAAGGCTATGTACTCCTGTGGAGGTAATTTTTGTTTGATTGTATTTTTGGCTAAAAATAATATTTTCAATTGTCCTTTATTAAAAATATTGACAAAGGGTTAACTGTTTTTCTAACTGTGTGACTGGTACTTTTACTTTCAGTCATCTAATAAACTTTATCTCTAAACTACTAAGAGGTCATAAACACTTATTTAAGCCACATTCTTATCAGTAAGGTAAGAAATGAGCTACACAATGAGTGTTTTTAATGACAAAGAGCAGAGATAAGGAGCCCATCAGTTCCCCAAATGACAGAAAATCCACAGGCTGCTACTACAGCATCTCGGCTATGTACACAAAAAAAGACAAATTGAAAAAATGATTTTCAGCTCAAAATAAGTACAGTGCAATAATAATAAATAAATAAATAAAATAAAATGAAATGTATCTGGTAATTGACTTGGCTATTGCAGGATATTCCACTCCTGGGTTGCTTTCGCAGTATGTTTTGGGTCATTGTCCTTCTAAACTTTGAAGCACTGTCCAACCAACCTTGCTGCATTTGGTTGAATCTGAGCAGAAACTATATCCCTGTACTTCAGAGTTCATCCAGCGTCTTCAGTCACATCATCATTAAACCTTAGTGACCCAGTGGCATTGGAAGCCATGCGTGCGCATGCCATCACATTGCATCCACCATGTTTTACAGATGATGGGGTGTGCTTTGGATCATGAACTGTTCCAAGCCTCTTCCACACGTTCTTCTTCCCATCATTCTGGTACATATTGATCTTAGTTTCTTCTATCCAAAACATGCTGTTCCAGAACTGGGCTGGCTTCTTTAGATATTTTTTGGCAAATTCTTATTTGGCCTTATTATTTTTGAGGCAAATTAATGGTTTATAACTTGTGGTGAACCCTCTGTATTTGCTCTCATGAAGTCTTCTCTTTAGGGTAGACTTAGATAGTGATACACTTCTTCCTGGAGAGTGTTTATCACTTGACCATAGAAAGTATTCTGCGATAATCCACTACTGTTGTCTTCTGTAGATGTCCATGCCTTTTTCAGTTCCCAAGAACACCAGTGCACTTTTTACCAGAATTTACCAAACATTTCTGCTATCTCTTTGATTGATTTCGTCTTTTTTTTTTTTTTTGCCTAATGACGGTCTGTTTCACTTCCACCTAGAGTTCCTTTGATTGCATGTTGTGGGTTCAGGGCAACCACTTCCAAATGCAAATGCCACACCTGGAATCAACTCCAGACCTTTTACCTGCTTAATTGATGATGGAATAGCCCATGCAGCTCATTAAATAGCTTTTGAGATAATTGTCCAATTACCTTTGGTCCCTTGAAAAAGAGGTGGCTTCATATTAAAGAGCTATAATTCCTAAACATTTTCTACATTTAAGCTGTGAATGCTATGAAATTAAAGCTGCAAATCTGCACTTTAAGCTTATATTGATTACATAACCGGTAGAAAAAAATATAAGTAATTCACAGTGACGCATATCGGGCTCCTTAGTTTCTGCCCTTCATCATGACATACAATCAGTTGAAAGTCAGGATCAGGAAACACCTTTCAGATATACATTATTAGTCACTGAATGTTCCAGCATTAAGACTTCATTTTGCAACTATACATAGAGGTGATACATCTGCGTTTACTGTTCAGGGAATTGAAAGAGTCACTTTGCCGATCAAGGGAGGTGATCGGAGGTTCAAGTTATTGAGCAGAGAAACTTTTAGGATTTTCGGTTTGGGAACATGTGTACCAAATTGTCTTAATAAGAAGTATGATTTGGTCTTGCAATATAGGTAGTTTTTTTGATTGTTAATTTTTATTATGTTATGCTGTCTTTGTTCGTTCCCCTCCCCCACCCCACCACCAGGCTTTCTGTGTGAATGGGTTGGGCCAGGACAAGGAGCTAATCAGTGTGAGTTCCTATTTCGCATTTAAAGCTGGTTTTATTTTACTTTTGTATGTCATGATGAAGGGCAGCAACTAAGGAGACGGAAACGCGTCACTGTGAATTACTTATATTTTTTTCAACCTTGATGATGCTGGTTTTTAATCCGAAGCTAATAAATACTACTTTATTTTACTATATTTTGTGAAAGTTTAACATAATATTTGCAATAAATTCGTGAATTCTAGAATTCGTGATCTCCAGTCATTATTTTCCAGATGAAAGCACAGAGCACAGCAATGCCACTGCTCTCTCTCTCTCAGAACAGCAAAAAACAGCAGAAAATGGCTGCTGGCAAGTTTCTTATACAGCAAAGAGGTAGGCAACTTTCCTATTGGTTGCTAGGGATGTTGCTAAGCTCTGACAAAGATATTGCAGTCTTCTCATTGGCCCACAAGCAAGAAGCAGTGAGGGTACTGATGGAAAAACAAGAATTAATCTTACCGGTAATTCAGTTTCCATGAATCCACCATGACGGTAACCAAGTAGAAATTGACCCCTGACCTCTGTAGGGGCAGGGAAAGAGAAAGGTTAAATTGCCCCCTCCCACCACCGTTCACCAGTGTGTTCTTTGATACCGCTTTCCCAGAAATTGGACTAACAGGTTATCTACTAATCGAAATCCTTTGGTGACTTCTAAGCATCTGAGGACCATTCTACTGACGTCAAGGGAATGAAATTCTTGCTCCTTAGAATTTTTAGGATTCGTACAAAAGGAAGGTAGTACTATTTCTTGGTCTCTATGGAAATCAGATACTACTTTTGGCAGAAAACCTGGATCTAACCTCTGAACTATTCTGTCGTCTTGTATAGTGAGATAGGGTTCATGAATTGAGGGAGCCTGAATATCACTCAGCCTTCTGACTGATGAGATAGCTATAAGGAAAGTATTTTTTTAAACAGAAACTTCATGGAGCATTCCTCCAGTGGTTCGAATAGATCCTTTGTAAGTCCCATGAGGACAGTATTTAAATCTCAGGAAGGGACTTGAGGTCTAATTGAAGGCTTTAGTCTAAATGTAGATTTAACAACTCTTCTGATACAAGTCAGCGTCGAAGAAGGCGCTCAGGGCTGATATTTGAACCTTCAAGGTAGATGGAAAGGACAGTTGGTTTTCTGAAAACCGACACGGACATGCTAAAATCTAAAACTCTGTCTCTCGCTTCAGAAAATCAACTATTACAAAATAAGCTGGAGGATCTGGAAAACAGATCAAGGCGAAATAACATCCGCATAATTGGATTCCCAGAGGGAGCTGAAGGCCGACAGCTAGAGGAACAACTTAAGGAGGTGGTTTTGAAAAATCTAGGTAGCGAATACTTCTCTTCTTTGTTTCAAATAGAAAGAGTCCACCGCATCCCAGGAGGGAAACCTACCCCAGGGAGGCCGCCGCAAGCAATTTTAATGAAACTGTTATTATCCATGGACAGAGACACGATATTGAGAAGATCAAGATAATGTACACCCATTGAATACCAGGGCACAAAGTTGCTCTTTTTTCCTGATTTTGCTCGGCAGACCCAGGAAAAAAGAAGGCATTTCATTGAGATAAAGAAACGCCTGGCGTCCAAGGATATCAAATACTCTTTACAGTATCCAGCGAAACTAAGAGTGATTTATAATGGGACTTCCCAATTTTTTGAAAAACCACAACAAGCGCTGGACTGGATGGAGCAAATGAATATCTGAAATTTTGTAACACTATTGAGGGGATGGAGGGGATGTGGGGCTAGTGGGGGGGAGAATGGCCGGAGGTTAGAGGTTCGCTGACTGGATCGTATGGACCAACGGAGGGGGGAGGGAGGGGAGGGGGGAGAGGGAACCCACCTTGCAGGCATGGGTTTTTTTGTTTTGTTTTTTCCGCCTTGATTGATGTCTACTAGAATTGTATCTTGGAATGTTAGAGGTCTTGGGGAAAGGGTTAAAAGGCAAGCTATTATGGATGCCTTAAAAAGATATCTTCCTGCAATTATTTGCATAGTAGAAACTCACTAAAGAGACTGTGTCCCGTCTGACAACGGGATGGTACTCTCAATCTTACCACTCCACCTTTAGTAGTGCCTCTAGGGACGTCTCAGTCCTGATCCATAACTCCATAGATTTTACTCTGACAGAATCCCATATAGATGATCAGGGTAGATTCATTTTTTTGTATGGTAAGCTTTACGGCTACAGATATATTCTCGCTTTTTTTTATATTCCTCCGCCAATTTCAATGTACCCACTTATCCAGCTACTGCTTTTCTTGGAAAAGAGACCAGAATGTCGGCTAGTTCTGATGGGGGATTTTAATGCTGTCATGGATCCCAAAAAAGACAGATTCACATTAGATGCAGTGGGGAGGAATCTTTGTAATTCCCCGTTGCCCCAGTTCTGTTCAGAGGTTGGAGTGGTGGATATATGGGAACATCTCGGCGGAGGTAAGAGAGTATACTCCTGCGTTAGCAGGGGTGGCAGAGCAATGTCTAGGATCGACTTAGCATTTACTAACGAGAGCAATTTGAGTAATATCTGAAGGATACGATATGGAGTAAGAACAATCTCAGACCACTCACCCGTATCAATTGAGGTCCGCACCGGGGAGAATAAGGAGAACAGTGGGCTAGGATTCAAGTTGAATCCATATTGGCTTACTATGGTTAACTACCAGTCTATTAAACTACTGATATCCTCCTTTTGGGAGGTGAATCTCCCCTCTGCTAACATCAATATAGTATGGGATGCTTTGAAAGCATACTTGAGGGGAGTCTTTATAAGTGATATTGCTGCACTACGGGGGAACATTTGAGTTCCTATAGACCAATTTCACTACTAAACACTGACGCGAAGATACTATCAAAAGTTCTGGCTAGGAGGCTCTCTCGGGTCATGTCTGCCATTATTCACCCAGACCAAAATGGCTTTATGCCAAAAAGGGGTACTCATCACAACCTGCATAGGCTATTTATGAATATTCAGTCCCCTGGGGGTGGTGCCCGCTCCATCCTGTCGTTGGATGCTACCAAAGCCTTCAACAGGGTGGAGTGGACTTTTCTCTGGGAGGTGATGAAAAAAATGGGTTTTGGCCCCAGATTTATGGCGATGGTTCAGTTATTATACAACTCTCCAGCCGCTAGGATCAGGATTAATGACACGATGACAGAGAGCTTTGTATTAGGAAGAGGCACCGGTCAAGGTTGTCCCCTTTCTCCCTTTTTATTTAATATTTACATAGAACCCTTAGCATCCAGCATAAGGCAGGACTCGAAGGTGGTCGGTTTTGGTACAATGGGGAAGCATGATCGTGTATCCCTCTACGCAGACGATATCCTTTTTTTTATCCATCAAACAGAGAACACTCTTCCCCGTATAATGGAGCTGGTTAATCTTTTCTCTGATCCGTCTGGCTTGGAAGTCAATTGGGAGAAGACTGTTCTCCTCCCTATAGACGAGTTGCGAGGAGATTGGGATAACCAGCTATTGATTTCCGACTCAATAAGGAATACTTACAACTTAACCTGATTCCTCTGCTGATAAAGTTGAGGGCTAAAACTAAGATATGGCAAAAAATCCTGCCTGCAAGAGCGGACAGAATTTCCTTAATAAAAATGGTAGTGCTGCCCCAGGTGCTTTACGTCCTGCGCAACTCGTCTGTATGGATTGCGGATAAGTATTTTAGACTGATAGAGTGGATGCTCAACGATCTATTATGGGGGAGGAAGCGCGTGAGACTGAAGGTGCTCTACTTCTCTATGCCCTACAATCGGGGAGGTCTTAACCTCCCCTATTTTAGGGGTTACTTTGTGGCCTCCCAACTTTGCCTTTTTAATGATTGGGAAAACAGTCATTTCTGTAGTAGATTGGTGAGAGATTTTTTTTACTGTATTAGAGTCCGATTATCTATCAAACATACAGACCGGTTATAAATTCTTCTGCAGATTGGCCACAAAGGCTTGGCTGGCTATAAGAAGTTGGTGTAGAGTTAAGGCATCACTCATGTGCACCCCATTGTGGCATAACTCAAAGCTTATGAATCTAGACGACCCAAATTGTCGGCAGTATTGGAGGACTAAAAATGTTCAGTACTTGCATCAAGTGGTCAGAGGTGGACAAATTTTGTCTCTTATGGAGCTAAAGCAAAGGGAAAATGTAGGTGAGGTGGCTTGGTATGCATATTTTCAATTGAGGTTAGCACTTTCTAGTACTTCTAATAGTCACTTATTTACTGTAGATACTCCTGAATTTTTACATGATTTAATTTGTAAGAAAGCTGTCACGAAAGTTAAAGTATCCCACTGCTATAGACACTTAATGAAAAAAAAATTTGGGGACGTTCTCTCTCTGGGACAGAGATCCTGGTCTTCCGTACTTTCAGAGGTGGGCCCTCCTGATTGGGAGAACATAGGGGAAAGTTTAAAGTTTGTTTCACATAACTTCAACCACACTGTCGTACAATTTAACATTTTGCACAAAATATATGTTACACCTATTTGGCTATATAGGAGAGGATTTAGAGTTTCTTCTGACTGCCCACGTTGTGGCGATCCCGAGGCAGACCATTTACATCTGCTCTGGGACTGCCCAACGGTGGGCAGGTATTGGAGACTGGTTCAAACTAATTTGGCTCGTAAACTCAACATTGACATCCCCCTGTCCCCCAGGATATGGGTCCTGGGAGACTTATCAGAGGTTAATTGCCAGCCAATAAAATACAGACTGCTGATCAAGGTGATGTTTTTAGCCAGGCTTCTCATATCTAGAGCATGGTTCTCCTCCTCTGCTCCAGACTGTAACAACTGGTTGGGTTTGGTAGGGAAAGTGAAAAGCTACGAGAGGATTCTGTATAAACAAAGAGGATCCTACAAGGTGTGGAAGGATTGGGGCATGGTCCACTAATCCGGTTTCCCTTTTCTTTTTAATGTATTTATTTATATTTATTTATTTATCTATACATTTCTTATATTTATTTATTTTTCTCTCTTTCTTGCAAGGTGGGGGGGGGGTCTGTGGGGTGGGTTGGGGATGATCTTATTAGTCTGTTTTTTTCTATACAAATTGTAAACTACTGAGATGATTAAAATAAAATTATTATAAAAAAAAAAAGGTAGATAGTCTAAGACTCAACTCCAGGCCTCTTTGAAGAAAGTCAAGAATCTTTTGAATATTCGGTTCTGAATGATTAGGTGTTATTTCCCCTGTCCAAGCACAGAACTTTTTCCATATTTTTAGGTAAATAGATGATGTCACCTTCTTCCTGCTTGCTTTTAGGGTAGATATTACTTTCTCTGATAGACCATTATGTCTTAAAATGACAGATTCAGGATCCACGCCATTAGTTTGAAGAAGTGTGGATGAGGATGTGTGATCAGGCCCTGAACTAAGATGTCCTTCTTGGTGGGAAGGATCCATGGTTCCTGTGATGTTAGTCTCGTCAAGAGAGAAAACCAACTCCTTTTTGGCCAAAATGGAGTTATTAAAATTAAAGTTGCTCTTTCTTGAATGGCCTTCTGTATTACTCTGGGGAGTAGTTGAAATGGGGGGAAAGCATAAGCGAGGTCCCAATCCCAGCTCTGGGAGAACGCGTCTATTGCCCAGGTTTTGTCCCTTGGATTCAGAGAGCAGAACAGTGGGACTTTTGCGTTTTCTTTTGAGGCAAATAGGTCTATAGATGGTCGACCGCATCTTTTTACTATCATGTCGAATGTCTGCCGAGGCTGCTTTTAAGGTTTCCCAGACTACTCTGAGCTCTCGATAATTCGATGACTGGACTGCTATCTCTGCTGACCAGACCAGACCCCCGATAGAGGCTTTTGTTGACCTTTGCTCCCCATGCTGTACCGCTTGCATCAGTGTGGATCACTACCAGACTACTCCTCTCTTAAAATTTGTTGAAGTCAGACAGAATTTTCTGGTCCAGTGATGTCTGGCATTTGTCCCACTTCCTCAGTAACCAGGCTTGGAGAGTTTTGTAGTGGATCTAACACCAGGGAACCGCCACAATGCAGGATGTCATTTGACCTAAAAGACTCATGGCTTCTCTGATGGAGTAAGATCTTCTTTTCAGAGACTCCCTGGTCGTTCTTTGAATAGGTTCTATTCTTTCTGCTGGAAGAAAGGATGTTTGTTTTTCATAATCTAGGAGAATACCAAGATATTTCACCCTTGTTTTAGGTAGTAGGCACGATTTTATTTTATTTATCACCCACCCTTTCTAAAAGAGGACAAAATCTGTTTAGATCTGTTTCTATTTGATGTTCTTAGTCTGATACTATGAGAAAATAGTCCAGATAGGGGACTATTGTTAACCCTTCTGTTCTCAGGAAAGCTATCATCTCCACTACCAGCTTGGTGAAGACCCTGGGTGCAGATGAAATTCCAAAGGGAAGAGCGACAATTAGAAAATTGACTATATTTCCCATATATACTTTTTATGGCGAATCTTAGTACCTTTGTGACTGAGTTCTGATCAGAACGTGATAGTACGCATCCTTTAAATCGATCATACACATTAGCACCTTTTTTTCTTATCAGTGGGATGGTAGTGTTCAGAAACTCAATATTGAATTTCCTGTAGGTTATATGTTTGTGTAGGTCTTTTAAGTTTATTATCGTTCGATAAGAACCTCCAGGCTATTTTACTAGGAACAGAGTAGTAGCCCTGTCCTTGTTGAGACTGAGGAACCGGGACTACCACTCCCAACTTTAGGAGATCCTGAACACCTTCCCAGATCTTTTTTATGATGCGGAACCTTGTTGGAGGGGGGAGGAAAATTCTATTCTGTAACCCTCTTTTATGATGTTCAAAGCCCAGGGGTTTGAAGTTACAGATTCCCATTGGGGAACAAAATCTTTTAGTCTCCCCCATATCCTGGCGTCATTGTCTGACGCTACTTTTTTTCTGGGGATTGAGGAGATACCCTCTACCGCGCCCCCCTTTTTTGTAACTCCAGTGCCCCATTTTACCTTTTCCTCGATAGGATGTTTCCTGGTTATTCTGGGGACGAAAGGGCAACTTCCTCCTAGGGGGCCTCTCCTCAGGGAAACCTTTTTTCTTATCAGTAGCCTTCTCTAGGATTTTGTCCAGTACTGGCCCAAAGACATATTCTCCCGAATAGGCTATTGAACACAATTTCATTTTGGATGTTTTATCCCCCATCCAGTATTTCATCCAGAGTGCCCTCCTAGCAGTATTAGATAAAGTCGCGTCTTTAGCTGAGAACCAAACTGTTTCTGCTGAGGCATCCGCTAAGAAGCCAGTTGCTGATTTTAATAAGGGAATTTAATCTATTATCTCGTCCCTAGGAGTTTTATTACGCAAATGATTCTCCAGCTCATTCAACTAAAGATACATCGACCTGGCCACTGATGTTGCTGCAATATTGGTTTTAAGACTCTACATGGCTGCCTCCCAGGACTTCTGTAAAAGGCTATCAGCCTTTCTCTCCATGGGGTATTTTAACTGAGTGGAGTCTTCAAAGGGTAGCAAGGTCTTTTTACTAACTTTCGCTACCTGTACATCGATCTTAGGTATGTCGTCAAAAACTTTAGACTCAGTAGGATCAAATTACAGCCTATTTTTAAATTCCCTAGAGATTCCCAATTTCTTTTCAGGATCAGCCCATTTATCCATAATCATCTACTTGATGTTCTCATTTATGGGATAGACTCTAAAGCGTTTGGTCTTTAAACCTCTGAACATCTCCTCCTTTACAGAATGTTTTTTTTTGCACATCTTCTATCCCCATTGTATCCCTGACCGCTTTTAAAGGGTTGTTTATTTCCTCAGTGGAATTTTTTTTTTTTTCGATTCTTCCACTACTTCCCCTTCTGAAAACGGATTTTCATCATCCCATCTTTTTGACAAGGAAGCTTCATCTTCCAGACCATCGGAGTCTGAGGAAGAATTTCTCGTCAGTCTTTGGCGTTTGGGCGCTTGCAGGCCAAGACTCTCCTTGCGGAATGATGCCAGTGAAGATTTAACTTCCTTGTGGATCATAGATTTAATTTTCTGTATGATAGACGGCTGTTCATCTCTTACAATTTTGGTAATCTTTACAGAGTTTTTTAGAGTATTGATCACGATGCATAACATAGCATTGAATGCATTTTGTACTCCTCCTGGGCTTCTTCAAAGCCTGTTTAGAGACCTATGCTAAGAGAGCAGCTCTATCAGTGCAGGATTCTTTGTATACATATATGTATGCCCATAAGGACATAAGGACTCAATAAAGGAGAGTATATAGAGGTACCATAAATAGAAATAATATCTGAGGGAGCGGAAGACCCATCCTGTTCCCTTAAGTAATACACAAGTTATAGCCTTAAGTATGGCTCCCCAACATACTACTACTGAGCCTGCTGCCAATATATCCCGACATGGGGGAACTCAGTTTGCTGCGTCGGAGCATCCAGCTCTCTAAGTGGCTGAATCTCTGGGTCCGACATCCTCCAGCACACCAGGCCTCAGTCAGATCCATTAGGCCCAGTCGCAAAAGCACTTCTGGGTATGCGAGGACGCATTCCTTAACCCGGAAGTGACATCAGACACCCGCGACATGTGCAGTTCCCGCGTCTAAGTCAGCTGATCTCACTAGGAGACAGGAGGCCGAGGCAGCATCAGGGTAGGCTCCTGATTAACAGGAAGCGTGACCCTGCCATCTCCTTGCCAGCGTTGGAATGAACCGCCAGAGGACAGGGGATATACCCAGGCACTGGATCTACTGCAAGGGAAGCGCAAAACCCCAATGCAGAGCACAGTTAGAAAATAGCAAAAGAAGTTTCAAATCCACTTCACCTCCCTGACTGGCAGAGAGGACTTCCTCTGTCCTGGCCACTGTAGGGGCTGGATCATACTGGTGAACGGTGGTGGGAGGGGGCAATTTAACCTTTCTTTGTTCCTGCCCGTACAGAGGTCAGGGGTCAATTTCCAAAGTGCTGATACTCGCGATAAAAATTTGCGATTAAACTATTTGCGATCAACACTACTAACTTTATAAAGTTGGACAAAATTGTCTATCCCAGCTCCATATTTATCATCCAGCCTGAGCCACTGTGATAAATTTGTGCCATCTACAAAATTAGTAAATCCGTCCCAATATGGTCAATTAAATGACTAGTACAATTGTTTGTGTGTTATTAAATTAGCTAGATTGCCTTTCTCTATAATTGTGATAACAGACCACATTTTATTACCAATCGATGCAGAAATATAAATAGTTTGAAATGGTTAACTTATTATATATATATATTTTTTTTTTTTTTTTGCAACTCTATGAGTGCATGTATGTTATATGATGTACATGCATGCAATGGGTGTATGTACCTTGTGGGGCAAGAAGTTGAGGTTTCTGAAGGGTATAAAAAATGAACAGGAAACTATTGTGCTAAACCTGTCCTGTCTGCACTGCAGCCATAGCCAGTCTTATGCCCTGTCTTCCTTGCAGCTATAGCCAGTCTTATGCCATGTCTGCACTGCAGCTAGTCTTATGTCCTGGTGTCCTGGCTGCACTGCAGCCAGTCTTATGTCCTGTCTGCACTGCAGCCAGTCTTATGTCCTGTCTGCACTGCAGCCAGTCTTATGTCCTGTCTGCACTGCAGCCAGTCTTATGTCCTGTCTACACTGCAGCCAGTCTTATGTCCTGTCTGCACTGCAATTAGAGACAGTATTATCTCCTGTCTGCACTGCACTACAGCTTGTTTTATTATTATTGCCTGTGTTGCTAAGGAACTGTAATTAGAGTTGAGCGAATCGAAGTTGACAAAGAGGAATTCAAACTGAATTTCAGGAAAGTCGAATCAGATTTTTTCTAAAATGGCTTCTGCACGTTAGAAAGAGGAAGTAAGAAACTCAGGAACAAGGGATCACCCATAATGCCGTCCAGTCAACCAGTCAGCAGATAACCAGCTCCTGTGATGTCACAGCACTATAAAGTCTCCTCCTGCCTGGTCTCGGCCATTTTCCAGTGAACTTTACAGGCATTAGGGACAGTGATTAGGCAAGACTTTATTCACAAAATATTACCATTGAGCAGTTCAGGGACAGCTTAGAGATAGTATAGGGATATAATAGGGAGGCATTATCCACACTATAGGGAAGAGAGCAGGGGCCAATTGAACAGTGTAAAGCTTGGCTAATAAGAGCTATTCTATTATACCTTGCTGCATTAATTAGGGTTAAAAAGTGTTATGATACTACTTATTTTAGTTGCATTCTGGTATACATAAGTACCTCCATTAATATAGATATATATACAGGGAGTGCAGAATTATTAGGCAAGTTGTATTTTTGAGGATTAATTTTATTATTGAACAACAACCATGTTCTCAATGAACCCAAAAAACTCATTAATATCAAAGCTGAATATTTTTGGAAGTAATTTTTAGTTTGTTTTTAGTTTTAGCTATTTTAGGGGGATATCTGTGTGTGCAGGTGACTATTACTGTACATAATTATTAGGCAACTTAACAAAAAACAAATATATACCCATTTCAATTATTTATTTTTACCAGTGAAACCAATATAACATCTCAACATTCACAAATATACATTTCTGACATTCAAAAACAAAACAAAAACAAATCAGTGACCAATATAGCCACCTTTCTTTGCAAGGACACTCAAAAGCCTGCCATCCATGGATTCTGTCAGTGTTTTGATCTGTTCACCATCAACATTGCGTGCAGCAGCAACCACAGCCTCCCAGACACTGTTCAGAGAGGTGTACTGTTTTCCCTCCTTGTAAATCTCACATTTGATGATGGACCACAGGTTCTCAATGGGGTTCAGATCAGGTGAACAAGGAGGCCATGTCATTAGATTTTCTTCTTTTATACCCTTTCTTGCCAGCCACGTTGTGGAGTACTTGGACGCGTGTGATGGAGCATTGTCCTGCATGAAAATCATGTTTTTCATACCTTGCAGACTTCTTCCTGTACCACTGCTTGAAGAAGGTGTCTTCCAGAAACTGGCAGTAGGACTGGGAGTTGAGCTTGACTCCATCCTCAACCCAAAAAGGCCCCACAAGCTCATCTTTGATGATACCAGCCCAAACCAGTACTCCACCTCCACCTTGCTGGCGTCTGAGTCGGACTGGAGCTCTCTGCCCTTTACCAATCCAGCCACGGGCCCATCCATCTGGCCCATCAAGACTCACTCTCATTTCATCAGTCCATAAAACCTTAGAAAAATCAGTCTTGAGATTTCTTGGCCCAGTCTTGACGTTTCAGCTTGTGTGTCTTGTTCAGTGGTGGTCGTCTTTCAGCCTTTCTTACTTTGGCCATGTCTCTGAGTATTGCACACCTTGTGCTTTTGGGCACTCCAGTGATGTTGCAGCTCTGAAATATGGCCAAACTGGTGGCAAGTGGCATCTTGGCAGCTGCACGCTTGACTTTTCTCAGTTCATGGGCAGTTATTTTGCGCCTTGGTTTTTCCACACGCTTCTTGCGACCCTGTTGACTATTTTGAATGAAACGCTTGATTGTTCGATGATCACGCTTCAGAAGCTTTGCAATTTTAAGAGTGCTGCATCCCTCTGCAAGATATCTCACTATTTTTGACTTTTCTGAGCCTGTCAAGTCCTTCTTTTGACCCATTTTGCCAAAGGAAAGGAAGTTGCCTAATAATTATGCACACCTGATATAGGGTGTTGATGTCATTAGACCACACCCCTTCTCATTACAGAGATGCACATCACCTAATATGCTTAATTGGTAGTAGGCTTTCGAGCCTATACAGCTTGGAGTAAGACAACATGCATAAAGAGGATGATGTGGTCAAAATACTCATTTGCCTAATAATTCTGCACGTAGTATATATATATATATATATATATATATATATATAAGTATGGGGGTCACTCAATATCAGGACTGTATGGACCACCAACCAATTGTGATATATATGTAAAATAAATACCATAATTAATTAAAAATAAAAACCACTACGCCTAAAAATATACAATATAAATAAATGCAAAGGTGACAAGCAATAAAAAAATTCTTTCTGGAATATTTCATATCAACAGTCGTATAAGTATCTAGAAACTGTTCATAAATAGAAGGATATGATGTAAATTGTTCATATACGGTATAGAAGGATATGATGCAAATCCACATATGTTAAGGCAATATCATGTTGGAAAATATCTCATATGAGTCTTTTTTTTCTTATTTGGATTCCTCCTTATTGGGTATATAACCTCTTTCAGCACACACCGATATATTCCAATCCTTGTGTTAGACACTGCGTTCACCTGCTACATATATCACATAGAGCCTCAGGTTTAGGGTCCATTCACACGTCCGTTTTTTCTTTCCTGATCTGTTCCGTTTTTTGCGGAACAGATCAGGACCAGATCAGGACCCATTCATTTTCAATGGGTCCTGGAAAAAATCGGACAGCACAATGTGTGCTGTCCGTTTCCGTTGTTCCGTTCCGCATGTCCGTTTAAATATAAAACATGTCCTATTATGTTCCTGAAAAATCGGATCCTGGTACAATGCAAAGTCAATGGTTCCGCAAAAAACGGAAGACATTCGGATGTCATTCCGTATGTCTTCCGTTTTTTGCGGAATCCGTTCCTGGAAACACATAGCAAATATATATATATATATTTTTTTTTTCAAAGAAATCCAAACAACTTTATTTGATTATTGAAATGTATACATGTTTCCGTTTTTTGCGGATCCGCAAAAAACGGATGACATACGGAAACATTTTCAGGAACAACGGATCCGCAAAAAACGGACCAAAATTCGGATTATAGAAAAATACTGACGTGTGAATGTAGCCTTAGTGTTCATACTTTACCACTCTACGCCGTGTTTGCGCTCGGTCTTGTACCGTCTTCGGGGTACTTCCTCCTCTTCAGCCTGCCAGGACCTATGCGGCATCCCACGTGATCCAGCCATATTCTCGTGGAATCCCAGGTGATAGAGGCAGGAAGCAGGGTCCTAAAGTTTCCTGGGTCCTAAAGTTCCTCCGCTCCGCTGTAATAGAAGATGTAATTGGTGTTGTCACAATAGGTATTGCCACTGTCCTTAAGTTCCAGATAGCCAATTAATGCCCTTATATTCGAGCCGCATAAGTGGGGTATAGGTTCCTTTGCTGTCCTTTTACCAAACGCGTTTCGGGGCTACAACACGCCCCCTTCCTCAGTGGTTAAGAAGCAAATGAACCGACATTCCTTTTACAGGGTCAATACCCCTCCCGCAAAAGGTCACTGGGATAGTTTGCAATCCTTAAAGTGTGGATCCTGAGTCCAGGGGCAGGCCTCAAACTCACAGCTTCTCATATGTCCGCGGCCATATTTCCTTTTTTCCCATTATATCATTCATACTGTTCTCTTTGCTTGTTACATATAATCAATATCACTTTAAAACATATATGAAATAAAACAGATGTAGAATACATATAAAATCGTATTCAAATAATACATATTATCACTTATATTGCATATTTTCTAAAAACCGCACGTGCGTTTTTCGTGCGTTAGTTCGTATAGCGGTCTATTTGGCACTTCTATTCTTCCTGGATCTTTCTAATATCTTCTCTGTCTAAATTAATGGTAGGATCTATATTAAAATGGATGATGGCGATCTCAAAACTATAATATCGGTATAATATACTAGTAACGGTCATTGTTATGTCAACATAACAATTACTGTTACTAGTATATTATACCTATATTATAGTTTTAAGATCACCATCATCCATTTTAATAAGGATTCTACCATTAATATTTTTTATTTATTTAAGGTATTTATTTTACATATACACTTACCTAAATAATTATTAGGAACACCATACTAATACGGTGTTGGACCCCCGTTTGCCTTCAGAACTGCCTTAATTCTATGTGGCATTGATTCAACAAGGTGCTGATAGCTTTCTTTAGAAATGTTGGCCCATATTGATAGGATAGCATCTTGCAGTTGATGGAGATTTGAGGGATGCACATCCAGGGCATGAAGCTCCCGTTCCACCACATCCCAAAGATGCTCTATTGGGTTGAGATCTGGTGACTGTGGGGGCCATTTTAGTACAGTGAACTCATTGTCATGTTCATGAAACCAATTTGAAATGATTCGAGCTTTGTGACATGGTGCATTATCCTGCTGGAAGTAGCCATCAGAGGATGGGTACATGGTGGTCATGAAGGGATGGACATGGTCAGAAAGAATGCTCAGCTAGCTCGTGGCAGTTAAACGATGGCCAATTGGCACTAAGGAGCCTAAAGTGTGCCCAGAAAACATCCCCCACATCATTACACCACCACACCCAGCCTGCACAGTGGTAACAAGGCATGATGGATACATGTTCTCATTCTGTTTACGCCAAATTTGGACTCTACCATTTGAATGTCTCAACAGAAATCGAGACTCAACAGACCAGGCAACATTTTTCCAGTCTTCAACAGTCCAATTTTGGTGAGGTCATGCAAATTGTAGCCTCTTTTTCCTATTTGTAGTGGAGATGAGTGGTACCCGGTGGGGTCTTCTGCTGTTGTAGCCCATCCGCCTCAAGGTTTTGCGTGTTGTGGCTTCACAAATGCTTTGCTGCATACCTCGGTTGTAACGAGTGGTTATTTCAGTCAACATTGCTCTTCTATCAGCTTGAATCAGTCGGCCTATTCTCCTCTGACCTCTAGCATCAACAAGGCATTTTCGCCCACAGGACTGCCGCATACTGGATGTTTTTCCCTTTTCACACCATTCTTTGTAAACCCTAGAAATGGTTGTGTGTGAAAATCCCAGTAACTGAGCAGATTGTGAAATACTCAAACCGGCCCGTCTGGCACCAGCAACCATGCCACGCTCAAAATTGCTTAAATCACCTTTCTTTCCCATTCTGACATTCAGTTTGGAGTTCAGGAGATTGTCTTGACCAGGACCACAACCCTACATGCATTGAAGCAATTGCCATGTGATTGGTTGACTAGATAATCACAATTAATGAGAAATAGAACAGGTGTTCCTAATAATTCTTTACGTGATTGTATATCACAATTGGTTGGTGGTCCATACAGTCCCGATATTGAGTGCTAGGTGAGCCGCTTATATTTTCTCTTCCATTAATACTTGAATCTCCTATTGGGGTGAAATTGTGATCTGATATTACAGATTTTAGGGGGTTCACGTTCTTTTATACATAAGTAAATCCGTTAATCCTTAATTGTGTTATTAGGTTGAAATTGCGGCCTGATGCTACAGATTTTGGGGTGTTCATGTTCTTTTATATCTATAAGTACCATATTTTTCGCTTTATAAGGCGCACCCGATGATAAGACGCACCCCAGGAAAATAAGAAAAAAATATTTTCCATCAGACCTTATGTCAGATCCTCTGATCAGGCCCCCATAAATATCAGGACATCACATCAGACCCCCATATCAGGCCTCCATGTCAGACCCCCAACAGACCTCAGATCAGCCCTTTTCTTTTAGACCCCCATCAAACCTCAGAACAGCCCTTTTTTTCAGACCCAATCAGGTCTCAGATCAGCCCTGTTCTTTCAGACCCCCATCACACCTCAGGTCAGCCCTGTTCTTTCAGACCCCCATCAGACCTAAGATCAGCCCTTTTCTTTCAGACCAACTTCAGACAAAAAAAACAACAACTTCTCTTACCTCTCTGCTCCGAGTCCGGCAGTCTCTTTAGAAGTCACGCTCCCCTGTTTTCTAAGGCCCGCGCTGCACTGTCACCTGACTGCATGCAGCGTCAGGTCATAGTGCGCGCACTACATCCTGACACTGTACGGCGTCAGGACAGCGCCGACCCCAGCAAGCAGACCAGGGAGGGTGAGTATCAGAAGCAGCGCTTCTTCCTCGCTCCCGGCACCTAATGCATACTAGTGACCGCTTTCATAATGGAAGCGCTCACTAGTATTCGCTTTATAAGACGCACAGCCATTTCCCCCTTACTTTTGGGGGAGGAAGTGTATCTTATATAGCAAAAAATACAGTACAACCATTCATCCTTAAATTGAAATTGCGACCTGATACTACATATATTAGTGTGTTCATGTTCTATTCCACATAATTCATTCTTTTAATCACTAATTGTGTAATTGGGATGAAATTGCAGCCTGATACTACAGATTTTAGGGTGCTCACGTTCTTTTATATATAAGTACATTCATTCATCCTTGATTCTGGGGTGAAATTGCAGCCTGATACTACAGATTTTAAAGTGTTCACATAATTTAATCCTTTATTCCCTAATTGTGTAATTGGGGTGAAATTGTGGCCTGATACTACAGATTTTAGGGTGCTCACGTTCTTTTATGTAATATAAGTATTCACCCTTGATTTTGGGGTTAAATTGCAGCCTGATACTACAGAATTTAGGATGTTCACATTATTTTTCAGATAATTCAATCCTTTAATTTCTAATTGTGTAATTGGGGTTAAATTGCTGCCTGATACTACAGATTTTAGGGTGCTCACGTTCTTTCATGCATAAGTAAATCTGTTAATACTTAATTGTGTAATTGGGGTAAAATTGAGGCCTGATACTACAGATTTTAGGGTGCTCTCATTCTTTTATATATAACTTCTTTACATCCATTTCTCCTTGGTTCTGGGGTGAAATTGCAGCTTAATACTACAGATTTTAGGGTGTTCCCCTAATGCAATCCTTTATTCCCTAATTGCGTAATTGGGGTGCAATTGTGGCCTGAAAGTTCTGATTTTAGAGCGCTCGCATTCTTTTTCACATAATTCAATCCTTTAAGAGAGATCCGCAGCTTTCTCTGGTAGATGGGCAAGTAGCGATGATGAGAGTCGTGTCGGAGCAGGTGTTTCCGAGTGGTCAGGCACGTGGCCCTAAAACTTTGGGGTTGTTCTTGTGACGGATCAGAAGCAGGGAAAAATAAACTGTGACGTTAACACAAACTTACCGCTGACACCCTCTCCACTCATATCAGGAGTCACTACTTGTATCAGTGTGTAACAGAACAGGTTCTGTATAAATCTATGTGGAATCAGCTGACGTGTAAAAGGAGTGCGCTCTTTCACTCTATAGTACAATCTTGGGCCACTGCACAATTCTTTATACCTGATGCTAACATTGATCTGTAAGGCTGAGTTTACACTTAAGTTATTTGGTCAGTGTTGGCCCCATAACTTACCAAATAAGGGTCCATTCACACGTCCGTAGAATGGGTCTGCATCCATTCCGCAATTCGCAATGCGGAATTGGTGCTGACCCATTCATTCTCAATAGGGGTGGAAAGGATGCGGACAGCACACATTGTGATGTCCACATTTCCAGTCCGCGGCTCCCGAAAAAAATTGAACATGTCCTATTCTTGTCCGCAATAGCGGACAAGAATAGGCATTTCTATAGGGATGCCGGCCCAGTGTATTGCGGATACGCAATACACTACGAACGCGTGAATGTACCCTAAGTGAAGTGTGAAGTGATTCTAAGAGTGACGCCTGTCATACAGATGCAAAGTAACTGTTTCACTACCAAAGCGGACTACCTAGGCATGTTTCTGCAATATGCAGTAATTTACAAAGAGATACATACTCCCTGCAGGCAGGAAATAGCTGATTTTTAACTGGCTTCATCACAAATAAATTCGGCAAAGCGTCCAAATCGAATTTTTGAAAACCTCGCTCATCTCTACCTGTATTATATTGAGAACTTTTGGGTCTTATAAGAGTGAAATAATGAAACATCCTTGGTTAAATGACCCTAGTGGGTCCAGATAGATGAATAATTCTTAATTCAATTCATATACACCTTAGAGTTTTAGGAATAAGTTCCTAGAAATGTAAAGCTATGTATAGTATATAGCACTGTTACAGCAGAAGTTTCCACTTCCAATCTTTTGTCATAAAAAGGGAAATGGGTTATACTAACGCCACAATTGGTATTGTAAATTAAGCCAAGTAAGGCTACTTTCTCACTCGCGATTTGTGCGGATCCATCATGGACAGATCCGTTTAGATAATACAGCTATCTGCATCTGTTCAGAACGTCCAGATTCTGTCCGTCCCCATTGACTTACATTGTGTGCCAGGACGGATCAGTTTGGATAAGTTTCATCAGACGGACACCAAAGCGCTGCAAGCAGTGTTTTGGTGTCCATCTCCAAAACGGAATGGAGACTGAACTGATGCATTCTGAGCAGATCCTTTTCCATTCAGAATGCATTAGAATGCAAACTGATCCGTTTTGGACCGCTTGGGAGAGATCTCACAAACGGAAAGCCAAAACGCAAGTTTGAAAGTAGACTAAGAGCCAAGCCTGAAAATATGTTTGGATTAGCTAACAAAAGGAGCATTTGTAAAACATACAGTTTTTCCACCCCAGGGACAGTGAGCAGTCTTTATATGAGATTTGTGCATAAGATTAGCAAAAATTAGGTTCAAAATTTGAAGCCAAAAAAGACATTTCCTTTCACAAAATTATCTCATTATTTCCTGCATTTCCAGAGAACTGTGCAATCTTTATGTTTCCCAGTTTAAAGATATTAAAGTAATATAGATACAGTTGAAGAGATGGATTTCTCTATGTCTTTGCTGTATCTGAACCTGTCATTGTCTACACAAGGACTTCTGGAAAGTAAAGGTTAAATGGCATTGCATTCTGCTATGGAACAGTTTAATCTCAACACTAAAACATAGATTAGTACTTTACTTATTTGCTAGAAATTTGACCTTTTGTTTAAACATTCATTGGATAGAGTTAGCCTTGAGTCATTTATGCATTCCAAAGCAATTAATGTGACCAATTATATTTCATCACTGAAGTGACCGACCTTGAGCATCAGATGAAATAATATCTAATAATATCAGCATAGCTTGTTGAACAGACTGAGAATAGTCGTAGAAAATGTTCACTTATAAAACATTTGTCATTTGGTAATGTAAGGCTAGTTTCACACTAGCAGCAGCCTTCACCGGCAGGCTGTTTCGGCAGGTGAACAGCCTGCCAGATCCGTGCTGCCGCTACTGCACGTGTGCCGCCGGAGGTCAGCTCCGGCCCCATTGACTAAAATGGAGACGGCTGCCGCTAGTGTGAAACTAGCCTTAATGATACAATATGAATAATGGGGTTCAGGAATATCGGTATATTGGACACTTCAAAGTTATTTTGAAGAACTTTGGGTCCTTCCCATATACAAATGTGTAGCATATATGATCCTCTGATTGGAAGAGAGATACAGTATCTCACAAAAGTGAATACACTCCTCACATTTTTGTTAATATTTTAGTCTATCTTTTCATTGCACAACACTGAATGTATGACACTTTGATACAATGTAAAGTAGTCAGTGTACAGCTTGTATAACAGTGTAAATTTGGTATCCCCTCAAAATAACTCAAAACACAGCCATTAATGTCTAAACAGAAGGCAACAGAAGTGAGTACACCCCTAAGTGAAAATGGCCAAATTGAGCCCAAAGTGTCAATATTTTGTGTGGCCACCATTATTTTCCAGCACTGCCTTAACTTTCTTGGGCATGGATATCACTGGAGCTTCACAGGTTGCCACTGGAATCCTCTTCCACTCCTCCATGACAACATTACAGAGCTGAAGAATGTTAGAGACCTTGCGCTCCTCCACCTTCCGTTTGAGGATGCCCCACAGATGCTTAATAGGATTTAGTTCTGGCTATCCAGCACTTTTACCCTCAGTTTCTTTAGCAAGGAAGTGGTCATCTTGGAGGTGTATTTGGGGTGGTTATCATGTTGGAATACTGCCCTGCGGCCCAGTTTCTGAAGGGAGGGGATCATGCTTTGCTTCAGTATGTCACAGTACATGTTGGCATTCAAGGTTCCCTCAATGAATTGTAGCTTCCCCCAGCCGGCAGCACTCATGCAGCCCGAAATCATGACACTCCCACCACCATGCTTGACTGTAGGAAAGACACACTTCTCTTTGTACTCCTAACCTGGTTGCCGCCACACACTCTTCATAGCTGAGCCAAATAAGCTTATCTTGGTCTCATGAGACCACAGGACATTGTTCCAGTAATCCACGTCCTTAGTCTGCTTTTCTTCAGCAAACTGTTTGCAGGCTTTCTTGTGCATCATCTTTAGAGATGGGATGACAGCCATGCAAACCAATTTGATGTAGTGTGTGGCGTATGGTCTGAGAACTGATAGGCTGACTCCCCCCCCCCCCACCACCACACACACACACCTTTAACCTCTGCAGCAATGCTGACAGCACTCATATGTCTATTTTGAAAAGACAACCTCTAGATATGACTGAGCACGTGCACTCAACTTCTTTGGTTGACCATGGCGAGGCCTGTTCTGAGTAGAACTTGTCTTGTTAAACCACTATGTGGTCTTGGCCACAATACTTCAGCTCGGTTTCAGGGTGTTTGCAATCTTCTTATAGCCTAGACCAGGCATGTCCAAACTGCGGCCCTCCAGCTGTTGCAAAACTACAACTCCCAGCATGCCTGGATAGCTTACAGCTATTAGAGCATGCTGGGAGATGTGGCTTTTCAACAGCTGGAGGGCCGCAGTTTGGACATGCCTGGCCTAGACCATCTTTATGTAGAGCAACAATTCTTATTTTTTTTTATTCAAATCCTCTGAGTTCTTTGCCATGAGGTGCCATGTTGAACTTCCAGGACTATCAGAGATGTGTATGAGCATGATATTATTAGTTCCTTTAAAGTGCCATTGACTCCAGTGCACTATACTTATGAAATAGGGTTTAAAACAGAAGTCTAAAAACAAATATAAAACATGAATGAACTGAATAACAGACTTATACAGGTGGTAGAGGACAATGACCACAAACATTTACAATCTATAAGGTAAAGAGATGGACACAGTATAAAAAGGCAGATGCATTCCATATGGTTGTGGCAGCTGATTTCATTGTAGATTGTACACTATTAGTTCAGAATGCTGGGTCCGCCCTGCCTCGCTTCTCCAGGCGGGCATAGGCACAGTCTTGCTTACCTTCCCGGTCCTGCCTTTTTGCTTGGACCTTCTGCCCCTCCTCTTCCTTATCCACATTTTTATCTGCAATGTGGGCACATATGAATATGGGACCAACACAGATGCCTTTAGCAGCTAAGCACACATGCAACAGGTCAGCCAGTTTCAGGTGCAAACCTACTATCAGATGCCCTCTAACGCTTTCTCGACTTAAGTAATTCATCGGTTTTCTCAAATATCTATTATTCCTTCTAGCCTTTTGAAAAATCAAAGCTTAGCTAGCTCATAAGCAAATAGTCTTTACAATTGTACCATTCTCATCAAGCCTGCTATGTCATACCCAGGGGCGGATTGGCCATAGATCTTACAGGGAAATTTCCTGGTGGGCTGAAGCCCAGGGGGCCACCCAAGCCCTCCTCTCTGCTGCTGACCAGATACATAATGAGCTCTCAGTGGTAATTAACCCAGTAAGAATCATAAAGTCATGTACCCCAACAGCAACCTCACATGCCTTCTGAATTCAACTGCTGTGGCCCACATCTCACCTCCTTATCCCCCTGTTCCATATCTTCATCAGAGACAACTGGAGGAGAACATAAAATGGCATCTAATGATGGCCACACCAGAAGGACAGCTTTTGGGGCAGTATATTGTACTGCTCTGTGGTATATGCTTCTGCTGGGAGAGTATTTTGCGCTATGGTATTGCTGGTCCTGATTTATGTTACCCAGCCTTCTGTCAATTTGGAAACCCCAAAAACATGGGGACACTTTTTTTTTTTTTTCCAGGGCCACTTTAAGTTCCCAGTCCGTCCCTAGTCATACCCTTCTCAAGGCCACCATGTGCATTTCATGTTACCTGGAAAGGAAGGCCTTTCTTACAAGGTTATATTGAGACATAGATATTTGTGTCTGTTAAATTGTGTTTTTATAGATATAGATCATTTGAAATCTGACAGTTGTGCCAGTGAGGGAAAATATCTATGAAGTTAACAATCAACTGTTGCTTTAGTGTAGTACTTGCCCCCTTCCCCAATGTTATCTATTTTTGCATATTTATTACTCTTAAATGTTTCAGATCATCAAACTACTTTGAATATTAATCAAAGATAACTCAAGTAAACACAAAATGCTGTTTTTAAACAATTTCATTAATTAACCCCTCCATGGCTTGTACCGTCATGTTGTGACTTTACACTGTGTTTTAAACAGCAGACACCTAGAGGCACAGTCTGCAATTGGCAATAACGCTAATCATGGACATTTAACCACTCAGACACCATGGTTTCCTTAGACCATGGCATCTGAGCAGTGAAATTCCAGGAGTGCTGCACTCCCAGGGCCTGGATTGCTCCTCTGCATCCAGATTGAGGGAGAAGTATGGTTGCTGCATTAGGAAGTTCAAACTTACTCCCTGAAGGTTCTTTCAGGGTACCTCTGGATGTGTAATTCAATAATCACAAACAGACACTTTAACCGCTTGCCGACCTAGAATCAAAATGCTCGTCCTGGCTGGTACTTAACGCTTTAGGACGAGCATTCTCGTCCTAGGGTTAACCGGCTGCCCCACATGCGCTGCCACAATCATCAGCCGAGCCCCTGCTGTATATGCCAGCATTGGTGAAGACACTGATGCTGGCAGATTAACCCCCTGTATGCTGCAGTCCCCATCGGATCCCTATGCTGCGGTGATGGGGACCCGATGGTTGCTATGGCATAAAAGTGTTTTTATAAATTAAAAAGAACCCCTTCCCCATAAAAAGAGACATATAAACTTGTAAAATAATAGAAAAAAAACAAAACACACATCACCGAGTCCATAACAACCTGCTCAATAAAAATATCCCATGATCCACCCTGTCCAGTCAACACCATTAAAAAAAAAAAAAATTCAACTGGGCTAAAAAAAAAGCTATTTTTGGTCACTTTTCATCACAAAAAGTGTAATACCTAATTGTAAAAAAGTCATAAGTACCGGAAAAAAAAATTGCCAATCAAACCATCATCTCATGCCGCAAAAAATGAGACCCTACATAAGACAATCGGCCAAAAAAATAAAAAAAAGATATGGCTTTCAGAGAATGGAGACATAAAAATATCATATTTTGTTTCAAAAATACTTTTATTGTTTAAAACCAAAATATATATAAAAAAAACATAGTAGGTATCGCCACGTCTGTAACAACCTATAAAAAAATCACTGCATCTAACCCATCTGGTGAAACATAAAAATAAATAAAAGTGAAATAAAAATACTATTAAAATCTCTATTAAAAAAAGCCCATTCCCCATAAAAAGAGACATACAACCTGCTATATAAAAATATCCCATGATCCACCCCGTCTGGTCAACACCGTAAAAAAAAATCTTTGTTTTTTTTCACCATACATTATAAAAAGTGTAATACCAAACGTTCAAAAAGTAGTATGTACCCCAAAATAGTACCAATCAAACCATCATCTCATCCCGCAAAAAATAGACCCTAACTAAGACAATCGCCTTAAAAAATAAAAAAGATTTGGCTTTCAGAAAATTGAGACATAAAAGCATGTTTTAAAAGATTGTTTTTCTTTCAAAAATGCTTTTATTGTGTAAAACCAAAATAAATATAAAAAAAATTGACAAATTAGGTATTGCCACGTTCGTAACAATCTGCTCTATAAAAATATCACATGATTTACCCTGTCAGGTGAAAATCGTAAAAAATAAAAACCGTGCTGCATTTTTTGTCACCATACATCATAAAAAGTATTATACCAAACGATCAAAAAGTAGAATGTACCCCAAAATAGTACCAATTACACTGTCACCTCATGCCGCAAAAAACAAGCCCCTACATAATAATCGTTTGAAAAATTAAAATAATATGGCTTTCAGTAAAAGGAAATTAAGTTATGTCATAGCCAGACCCTTATTTCTGATATTTGCAGACTATATAATGACAGGGAATGTCCCACAGGATTGGCGCATGGCAAATGTGGTGCCAATATTCAAAAAGGGTCCAAAAACAGAGCTCGGAAACTATAGGCCGGTAAGTTTAACATCTGTTGGGGGTAAACTGTTTGAAGAGAGAGAGATGCTATCTTAGAGCGTCTCAACGGAAATAAGCAAATAACGCCATATCAGCACGGCTTAATGAGGGATCGGTCATGTCAAACTAATTTAATCAGTTACTATGAGGAGGTAAGTTCTAGACTTGACAGCGGCAAATCAATGGATGTGGTACATCTGGACTTCTCCAAAGCATTTGACACTGGACCACATAAAAGGTTAGTATATAAAATGAGAATGCTCGGACTAGGAGAAAACGTCTGTATGTGGGCAAGTAACTGACTCAATGATAGAAAACAGAGGGTGGTTATTAATGGTACACACTCAGATTGGGTCAATGTCACTAGTGGGGTACCTCAGGGGTCAGTATTGGGCCCTATTCTCTTCAATATATTTATTAATGATCTTGTAGAAGGATTTCATAGTAAAATATCAATTTTCGCAGATGACACTAAACTGTGTAAAGTAATTAACACTGATGAGGACAGTATACTACTACAGAGGGATCTGGATAGACTGGAGGCTTGGGCAGATAAGTGGCAGATGAGGTTTAACACTGACAAATGTAAAGTTATGCACATGGGAAGGAATAATGCAAGTCACCCGTACATACTAAATGGTAAAACACTCGGTAACACTGACATGGAAAAGGATCTAGGAATTTTAATAAGTAGCAAACTAAGCTGCAAAAAACAGTGCCAATAAGATAATGGGTTGCATCACAAGGGGCATAGATGCCCGTGATGAGAACATAGTCCTACCACTTTACAAATCGCTAGTCAGACCACACATGGAGTACTGTGTACAGTTCTGGGCTCCAGTGCACAAGGCAAACATAGCAGAGCTGGAGAGGGTCCAGAGGAGGGCAACTAAAGTAATAACTGGAATGGGGCAACTACAGTACCCTGAAAGATTATCAAAATTTGGGTTATTCACTTTAGAAAAAAAGACGACTGAGGGGAGATCTAATTACTAAGTATAAATATATCAGGGGTCAATACAGAGATCTATCCCATCATCTATTTATCCCCAGGACTGTGACAAGGGGACATCCTCTGCGTCTGGAGAAAAGAAGGTTTGTACACAAACATAGAAGAGGATTCTTTACGGTAAGAGCAGTGAGACTATGGAACTCTCTGCCTGAGGAGGTGGTGATGGTGAGTACAATAAAGGAATTCAAGAGGGGCCTGGATGTATTTCTGGAGTGTAATAATATTACAGGATATAACTACTAGAGAGGGGTCGTCGATCCAGGGAGATATTCTGATTGCCTGATTGGAGTCGGGAAGGAATTTTTTATTCCCCTAAAGTGAGGAAAATTGGCTTCTACTTCACAGGTTTTTTTTTTTTGCCTTCTTCTGGATCAACTTGCGGGATAATAGGCCAAACTGGATGGACAAATGTCTTTTTTTGGCCTTATGTACTATGTGACTATGTACTATGAAACACAAAAACAAGATTTTTTTTTAAAATGCTTTATTATGTAAAACTGAAACAAAATAAAAGTAGACATATCTGATATCGTCGTCTCCATAACAACATACTCTATAAAAATAGCACATGATCTAGCCTGTCAGGTGAACACAGTAAAAAAACAAAAAAAAAACAACTGTGCCATAACAGCCATTTTTTGGTTACCTTTCTTTCAGCGCCCTGCCGTGTTCCCGAACAGCAGTTTACAATCACAAATGGGATATTTCTGTAAACTGCCGAATCAGGGTAATAAATATTGAGTTTTATTTGGCTTTTAGCCCTTGATGTGTTACAGGAAAAAATGAGATAATATAGAGAAATTTAAAAATGTAATCTCCTTTTTCTTTTAATTCTTGTGGAACACCTAAAGGGTTAACACAGTCTGTAAAATCTGTTATGAATAACTTGAGGGGTGTAGTTTCAATAATGGGGGTCATTTATGGGTGGTTTCCACCATGTAAGCCCCACAAAGTGACTTCATAACTGAAGTAGTGCTTAGAAAAATGGGTTTTGGAAATTTTCTTAAAAATTTGCTTCTAAAATTCTAAGCCTTATAAGATCCTAAAAAATTAAATTACATTTACAAAATGATGCAAACATGAAAGTGGACATGGGGAATGTAAGGTAATAACTCTCATATGATGCATCACTATCTGCCTTGCGGTCCACAATGCACGGGCACCGTCCCTGGGGCAGGCACATGGGGATCGCAGACACATTCACTTGAATGGGTCCACGATCATTCTGTTCCGCAAAAAGATAGAGCAAGTTCTATCTTTTTGCGGTGCAGAAGCACGGAACGGAGCCCCAGAAAGCACTCCGTAGTGCTTCCGTAGTGTTCGTTCCGTACTTCCGTTCTGCACCATTCCGCATCTCCAGGATTTGCTGGCCCATTGAAATGAATGGGTTTGCATCAGTGATGCGGGATGGCCACGGAACGGTGCTCGTGTATAGAGGATCTGCAAATGCGGTCCGCAATACGGCAATGGGCATCACACGTTCATGTGAACGAGCCCTTAAAAGCAGAGAAATAAAAATTTTTAAAATTGTACATTTTTCCAGATTTTCTGTAAATTTAGGATTTTTTAATAAAGGTGAATTATATCGACAAAATTTTTTAACTATGATGAAGTACAATCTATTGCGAGAAAACATTCTCAGAATGGTTTGGATAACTAAAAGCATTCTGAAGTTATCACCACATAAAGTTACACATGTCAAGTTTCCAAAAAATGGCCTGGTCCTTAAGGTGAAAGATGGCAAGGTCCAAGGTGTTAAAATAAATTAAGAAAAGTTATAACCACCAAATATCAATAATGAAATATAATACTAATTTAAATCAAACTGTACAATAACAGATTACATACAATAACGGCTGTAAAACCTTAAAACTGCAAACCTTAAAACTATTACTTAGGCTACTTTCACACTTGCGGCAGAGTGATCCGGCAAGCAGTTCCGTCGCCGTAACAGGTAACGGCAGGCAACGGCAGATCAGGCAATCTGCATGCAAACGGACAGAATTTGTAGATGGATGCAGATGCAGATCCGTCTCACAAATGCATTGCAAGAACGGATCCGTCTGTCCGTTTGTCATACAGACAAACGGATCTGTATCTTTTTTTTTTACATTTTAAAAGGTCTGCGCATGCGGATATGGCATTGAGTTATTTTTAATGCTGGCACTAATACATTCCTATGGAAAAAAATGCCGGATCCAGATTTTTTTTGGCCGGAGATAAAACCGGAGCATGCTGCGATTTAATCTTTTGCCTGATCAGTCAAAAAGACTGAACTGAAGACATCCTGATGCATCCTGAACGGATTGCTCTCCATTCAGAATGCATTAGGATAAAACTGATCAGTTATTTTCCGGTATAGAGCCCCTAGGACGGAACTCTATGCTGGAAAAGAAAAACGCTAGTGTGAAAGTACCCTTAGCTGATCTTACGGTTTGCATATCCTTCAGATTAGTTTTCCAGGAAAGGAGTCCTTTGCCTAATGGATTTCCTGATTTACAATGTCAGCTGGCCCATAGAAGAGACTCATTTCAATGTTGTATTTTGTGCCTTTTTATACAGATTTTTATATACCGTATGTGTTCACAATGCCTAGAGATAATGGCACATATTTCATGAGCAGGGCAGATTCTAGCTCTTCTGCTGCCTGAAGAAAAAATTTAGTCCCCCTCCCATTAAAAACTATTATGAAAGCCAAGTAGCCACCAAACACTGAGACTGTCCTGCCAGATCTGGGGAGGTACAAGTACAGATAATGTTATTGATATCACCTGCAGTCCTATGTAACACCACAGGTACCACAGTGACAAATCTCTGAGTACAGATAGTATAGTAGATGTTACCTGCAGTCCTATGTAACATCACAGATAACACAGTGATGGCTATCAGAGAATAGAAAATGCAGTAGTGTTACCTGCTGTCCTATGTAAAACAAGGCAGCTCTGTCAACTAAGACAGCTATAATGACCACTTGCACCAATTCAAAGTAAACTAAAAACCAACCAAGTGGAATATTGTATCAAAAAATATCATTTATTATAAAATATAAAAGATGGAGAACAACGGGATGTTGTGATACAGTACACGGAAAAGCACAGGGTAAGTACATTCAAAAAGAGCACCATGGACCTGCACAACTTGATGTGCAGTAAGGTACGGTCAAGGGGATAGGGTAAAAACTGAGGCTCTGGGAACCCCAAAGAATATCTAGTATGGTAGTCACCCCAATAGGGGTATGGTACACGCGGCACCACAGATAATGGGTGAACCCTAGAGTCTCAGCTAAAATGCCCTAATAGTGTGGGCGTCACTGTCAATCCAATATAATGGTGAAATAATGACTGGGCTGAAAGAATACAATTAGTAGACACCTGAATGTGTGGAACCTGGTAAGGACACATACAGGGGACCCCACATAAATCTAGCACATGCTAATGCGGACTGTACCTGAGGACATGGCGGCAATTGAAATGACAGACCCTGGGCGCGGGACCTCGACGCGCGTTTCACCTCACGGCTTCGTCAGGAGGTACTTTGCATTGCATGGACAGGGTATATATAGGACGTGATGGGGGTGGGGCAATGGATCGAAATTACCTGGATTCGGCACATCTGTGGACCACACAAACGGGCGCGGGAGGCTCCATGATAGGCAGCGCCATCTTTCAGCGCGTCCACGTCCGCGCACTGCGCATGCGCGGCGACAAAGGCAGACGAACCGGAGCGCATCGAGATGGCGTCACCCAGCGCATGCGCACCCCGCGACCCCCGTGGAACGCAGGTGAGCCGCAATCCATGTCTCAGCCAGAGACAGGAGGGCGGGACGTGATCACACAATTGCCACAATGCTACAGGCACGCTCAGTCGTGACCTCACCAGGCCCCACACCCACAGGAATTGTCATATAAGAAGAAAACATCAATAGGTCTATGAAATGAAACAATACGTAATAACCATGACATAATCATAAGTATAGCCATTAGTGACGTGACTACCTGATATGCACATATAATGACATATCATATACCAGAGATAATAAAAAAGGTGACATATAAGGGGTCCGTACAGATAGAGCCACAGTAGTGACTACTATAATAAGGCCCTATAGTTGATACATAGTAACAATAATAATAAACGTGTAATGTGCTAAGGGTTCATAGCGGTAAGACCGCATTAATAACCAGTGCCATAATCATACAGTTAAATAATAATATCGTGCATAGAAAAAAGAAGAAAAGATTATATCAAAAAAAATATTACATGTATAAAATAGTACTCTCAGTCATATTCATACAATCATTAATATACGTGATCCAAAATGGATCTAATCCAGTCATATGAATCAACATTACCAGTGAAACCATAATGCACCCATCGGATATGCATAACAATGTAATCTCTCGAGTTACAGGAGAGTAATCCAGAAGCATAAAGGATATGTAAATCTCAACGATGGGTGCAGTAAGGCAGTTAATACAAATAGAAACAATCATCCACTGATGTTCCTGAGAAGGATAATATTGTATAAAAGAACTATATCCTGTGGGCCCGCTGCGGAGGCGATGGGGGCGCGTGGGGCGACACCCCGGGCAACAGCAAGCAGCCAGGGGGGGTCGCCCAAGGCGCACCCAACCAACCACCCAGCAAGAACAACACAAGGGTGCACAAAAGATCATAAACCGGAAAGGGGTGACCGGGGTGGCACCACCGGCAGCAAAAGCTTCCGGCGGAGTCAACCGAGACACCCCCCGCCGCCAAGGCAGGGAACAACAAGCAGAAGCAATGTGGACAATGGTGATGGTGGAAACGGAGCAAATAGAACGACACCGCAGGCGCCGAAAGAGCCACATGCGGGGCCAATCCGAGCCCCCACAGCCCCACAAGAGAAATTGGGGCTATGATGACCAAGGCCCTGCTCATGTGACTCTAGACACATGCTATATCGGACAGGGCCTCCCCAAAAGATAAGACAACATCACAACAAAGATAATATAAACGGAGCCCTATATGGTGCCCCGCCGTCGAAGATGGTGAATATCATGTGGATATGTTGCTTGGAGATCTCACGAACATCCTCTCTTGTGGTGGTCATGTCGTCCCGGTGGGTAACTCTATCCATCGTCACCAAAAACACACGGAAATGAATAATGATCTCAAAAAAGAAAAGAATAACAATATTATAGAAAATGCAATATAATAAAACCTAAAAATAATATTATATACCCTGTAATAAAATTCACGCATATTTCATAGAAAGGAAGAAAAGCTATTGGATTCATTGAGGCCGTATGGGGTGACGGTATCGAGGTTGACAATCCACCTGGTCTCTCTGCGGAGTAGAGCCACTTTAATGTTGCCGCCTCTGGACCCTAGATGCATTCTGTCGATACCCCTCACCGTCAACCCCCCTGGGTCGGACCCATGACACCTGCGGAAATGTCGTGGAACCGCCTGCAGTGACTCCCAGTCCTTCTCAGGAATTCCCGCCGCTGCTCGGATCCTGCAGACATGTTCCAAAACTCGTGTCTTCAAAGCTCTCTTTGTCATACCGACATAAGAGAGATTACATGGGCATGTGATGAGATATATCACAGCCACACTGTTGCAATTTATGTTGTGTACGATCTTAAAGTCTTTTCGGCCTGAGGAGTCACTGAAGGCGGTAGAACGAATCATGAACCTACAGGCGGCACATGCTCCGCAAGAAAAAGATCCCCACTTAGGACCCTTACTGCCAAAGATACCCCCCCTAGGTGTAGGGACATAATGACTCTTAGTGAGGATGTCACGTAAATTACGCGACCGCCTCCACGTGATCTGGGGATATGTGGGAAGACATACCGCCAGGTCACCATCTGTATGAAGAACCGACCAATGTCTCTTCAGAATGTTCTGAATGTACTTACCCTGTGCTTTTCCGTGTACTGTATCACAACATCCCGTTGTTCTCCATCTTTTATATTTTATAATAAATGATATTTTTTGATACAATATTCCACTTGGTTGGTTTTTAGTTTACTTTGAATTGGTGCAAGTGGTCATTATAGCTGTCTTAGTTGACAGAGCTGCCTTGTTGTAGGTTAACAGTATTTATATATATTCTTAGGCAATTCCTCATACATGGATTTCCGAGCACGTGACAAAAATTGGCTGTCACAATTGGAAACAGTATTTGGGGATACAACGGCACAGGACACGGAGAAACGTGATAGTAAGGAACTTAAGCTTAAGATCAGAGAGGCCTTGAAAAAACGGACCAAGTTGTGGTGGAACAAGGCCGCATTAGAAAACTACTTAAACAGGAACATTATACCACGAGGCCTTAGGGTCCAAATCTTTCCTACATTGGAGGGGGAGGACCCCATTCTTACCACCAAATGGGAGGAAACTCTCACCAAATGTTCCCAAACCCTCATTGAGCTCCTTATTGGGGCGGACCGTAGATCCTTGGAGGCTGTGGAGAAGGACATTGACGGCCACAAAGACGGCATCCAGTTACTTCTGACCAAAGAAGAATTGGAATCATTTGATAAAAATTTGGAAGAAGATCTTGCCAAGTGGGAGCGTGAGATTCAGTCTATTAAAACCAAAAAATTCCAGAGAGATCTGGGGGATTACCAGCAGAATAAAGTATTTAAGTGACAACGTACCAACCCCAGACCTGAATCTCGTTCACGGTCCCAATCCTTGGCGTCCTCAACATCTGAAGAAGAATGTGGCGTGCCTTTTTTAGAAGGACGCCCGGCCGTGGCACACGGTCCGGATCTCGAAAGGGGAGGATACAATCTACGTACCCCAGTACACAAACGGAAACACTGGAGAGGGAATGGCCGAGGGAAGAGAGCACAGAATTGAAGGTAATTAACCTTTCCACCATCAGTCTTACCTTACCACAACAACAAGTTCTGCAGAAGGGGTTATCCTTCTCCCCTGTGGGCAGATTTGATTATTTTGAGGTAGTTAAAGATCTAGAATTGTTTGCTCGGAAGCTTCTATTTAAGAAACATTTCAGTCGTGGTCATGATGCGTCTGCCTCGATGTCACCGGCTGAGAGGCAGGCGATTCGCGACCTGGAATCTCTCTTAGAGGATCAGCTGGCCACTGTGCCCAGTAGATCTCCCGTACATCTGCACAGGCGCTCACGTACATTCCCCCCCAAAACATTGTGCCCCGCAGTGGATGTCTTTGTAAAATTTGTAAAACAAGATCTAAATATAGACCATGTACATATTGGTAAAGACAACCTGACCCGCTTACAGAGACAGGCACTTCGGGAGCTACAAGAACTGAGAGATGTGGTGATTAAACCCGCCGATAAGGGGGGTAATGTCGTGATATGGCCTGTGCAGATGTACGAAAGAGAGGCTTTTAGGCAACTGAACAACAAGGAATGCTACCGTAGAATTGAGAGCGATCCCACTATACTTTACAAGAACGAGTTGGATGATATTCTTGCAGAAGCCTGTGATCAGTGTATTATCACGACCAAAATGATGGAAGGTTTGAGAGTTGACTTCCCGGTCAAATCTACCTTATATCTGCTCCCGAAGGTGCACAAGAGTCATACCCACCCTCCGGGGCGTCCGATTATTTCGGGCATCGGTAGCTTGTGCACCAATGTGGGAAAGTTTATTGATTTCTTTCTCCAGAAAAGCGTAGAAACCCTTCCTTCTTTTGTTAAAGATACCACCGACATGCTGAGACGACTCAACGGGATTCATGTCAATCCAGACGTGGTCCTTGTCACATGCGACATCGAGTCGCTATACACGTCTATATACCATGACCAGGGAGTGCGGGCATCTAGATCCTTTTTGACCATGTCAGATTACGACAATGGTATGGTTGAGTTCATTCTGACACTATTAGAGTTTATGCTCACGCACAACTACTTTTTATTCAAGGACCGCCTCTTCCTACAGCTCCAGGGGACATCTATGGGGGCATCGTGTGCCCCCTCATATGCCAATCCTGTTCCTGGGGCTGTGGGAGAGAGAAATTGTCCAGGATACTCCGGGATACGATGCCGCACTCCTATGGTCTAGGTATATAGACGACGTGTTTTTCCTCTGGCAAGATACCATTCCGGCCTTAGAAAATTTCTTGGCCCGTCTCAATCAGAACACACGTAACATCAGACTTACTTGGAAATACAGCCTTAGTAATGTCGAATTTCTGGACATAATGATCATCAAGGGATCTGACGGCTATTTGTCCACCGATCTTTTCAGAAAGTCCACTGCCGTCAATGCCCTTCTCCACGCCTCCTCTGCTCACCATCCCAATACGATTCGGGCAATACCTACAGGGCAGTTCCTAAGAACTCGCAGGATCTGCTCCAATGATAAGCAGTTTGAACAACAAGCTGGCGTGCTGACACAACGATTCCTCGAAAGAGGGTATCAGTACAATACCATACAGCGTGGCTACGAAAGAGCCAAAAATACATCCAGAGACTCCCTGCTGGTGAGTAAAGTTCAGAAAAGGGATAATCGGGACACATGTGTGAGATTCATCACCCCTTTCAATACGAAATGGAGGTATATTCAGAACATTCTGAAGAGACATTGGTCGGTTCTTCATACAGATGGTGACCTGGCGGTATGTCTTCCCACATATCCCCAGATCACGTGGAGGCGGTCGCGTAATTTACGTGACATCCTCACTAAGAGTCATTATGTCCCTACACCTAGGGGGGGTATCTTTGGCAGTAAGGGTCCTAAGTGGGGATCTTTTTCTTGCGGAGCATGTGCCGCCTGTAGGTTCATGATTCGTTCTACCGCCTTCAGTGACTCCTCAGGCCGAAAAGACTTTAAGATCGTACACAACATAAATTGCAACAGTGTGGCTGTGATATATCTCATCACATGCCCATGTAATCTCTCTTATGTCGGTATGACAAAGAGAGCTTTGAAGACACGAGTTTTGGAACATGTCTGCAGGATCCGAGCAGCGGCGGGAATTCCTGAGAAGGACTGGGAGTCACTGCAGGCGGTTCCACGACATTTCCGCAGGTGTCATGGGTCCGACCCAGGGGGGTTGACGGTGAGGGGTATCGACAGAATCCATCTAGGGTCCAGAGGCGGCAACATTAAAGTGGCTCTACTCCGCAGAGAGACCAGGTGGATTGTCAACCTCGATACCGTCACCCCATACGGCCTCAATGAATCCAATAGCTTTTCTTCCTTTCTATGAAATATGCGCGAATTTTATTACAGGGTATATAATATTATTTTTAGGTTTTATTATATTGCATTTTCTATAATATTGTTATTCTTTTCTTTTTTGAGATCATTATTCATTTCCGTGTGTTTTTGGTGACGATGGATAGAGTTACCCACCGGGACGACATGACCACCACAAGAGAGGATGTTCGTGAGATCTCCAAGCAACATATCCACATGATATTCACCATCTTCGACGGCGGGGCACCATATAGGGCTCCGTTTATATTATCTTTGTTGTGATGTTGTCTTATCTTTTGGGGAGGCCCTGTCCGATATAGCATGTGTCTAGAGTCACATGAGCAGGGCCTTGGTCATCATAGCCCCAATTTCTCTTGTGGGGCTGTGGGGGCTCGGATTGGCCCCGCATGTGGCTCTTTCGGCGCCTGCGGTGTCGTTCTGTTTGCTCCGTTTCCACCATCACCATTGTCCACATTGCTTCTGCTTGTTGTTCCCTGCCTTGGCGGCGGGGGGTGTCTCGGTTGACACCCCGGTCACCCCTTTCCGGTTTATGATCTTTTGTGCACCCTTGTGTTGTTCTTGCTGGGTGGTTGGTTGGGTGCGCCTTGGGCGACCCCCCTGGCTGCTTGCTGTTGCCCGGGGTGTTGCCCCACGCGCCCCCATCGCCTCCGCAGCGGGCCCACAGGATATAGTTCTTTTATACAATATTATCCTTCTCAGGAACATCAGTGGATGATTGTTTCTATTTGTATTAACTGCCTTACTGCACCCATCGTTGAGATTTACATATCCTTTATGCTTCTGGATTACTCTCCTGTAACTCGAGAGATTACATTGTTATGCATATCCGATGGGTGCATTATGGTTTCACTGGTAATGTTGATTCATATGACTGGATTAGATCCATTTTGGATCACGTATATTAATGATTGTATGAATATGACTGAGAGTACTATTTTATACATGTAATATTTTTTTTGATATAATCTTTTCTTCTTTTTTCTATGCACGATATTATTATTTAACTGTATGATTATGGCACTGGTTATTAATGCGGTCTTACCGCTATGAACCCTTAGCACATTACACGTTTATTATTATTGTTACTATGTATCAACTATAGGGCCTTATTATAGTAGTCACTACTGTGGCTCTATCTGTACGGACCCCTTATATGTCACCTTTTTTATTATCTCTGGTATATGATATGTCATTATATGTGCATATCAGGTAGTCACGTCACTAATGGCTATACTTATGATTATGTCATGGTTATTACGTATTGTTTCATTTCATAGACCTATTGATGTTTTCTTCTTATATGACAATTCCTGTGGGTGTGGGGCCTGGTGAGGTCACGACTGAGCGTGCCTGTAGCATTGTGGCAATTGTGTGATCACGTCCCGCCCTCCTGTCTCTGGCTGAGACATGGATTGCGGCTCACCTGCGTTCCACGGGGGTCGCGGGGTGCGCATGCGCTGGGTGACGCCATCTCGATGCGCTCCGGTTCGTCTGCCTTTGTCGCCGCGCATGCGCGGTGCACGGACGTGGACGCGCTGAAAGATGGCGCTGCCTATCATGGAGCCTCCCGCGCCCGTTTGTGTGGTCCACAGATGTGCCGAATCCAGGTAATTTCGATCCATTGCCCCACCCCCATCACGTCCTATATATACCCTGTCCATGCAATGCAAAGTACCTCCTGACGAAGCCGTGAGGTGAAACGCGCGTCGAGGTCCCGCGCCCAGGGTCTGTCATTTCAATTGCCACCATGTCCTCAGGTACAGTCCGCATTAGCATGTGCTAGATTTATGTGGGGTCCCCTGTATGTGTCCTTACCAGGTTCCACACATTCAGGTGTCTACTAATTGTATTCTTTCAGCCCAGTCATTATTTCACCATTATATTGGATTGACAGTGACGCCCACACTATTAGGGCATTTTAGCTGAGACTCTAGGGTTCACCCATTATCTGTGGTGCCGCGTGTACCATACCCCTATTGGGGTGACTACCATACTAGATATTCTTTGGGGTTCCCAGAGCCTCAGTTTTTACCCTATCCCCTTGACCGTACCTTACTGCACATCAAGTTGTGCAGGTCCATGGTGCTCTTTTTGAATGTACTTACCCTGTGCTTTTCCGTGTACTGTATCACAACATCCCGTTGTTCTCCATCTTTTATATTTTATAATAAATGATATTTTTTGATACAATATTCCACTTGGTTGGTTTTTAGTCCTATGTAAAACCACAGATAACACTAGTGCTGATAATGTGGTAGTGTTACCTATGTCCTTAGTATGCCTCCCTGTGCCTCTCCCACTGGACTCCATGCTGCCGGTGCTGCGTCCTCTTCCTTCTCCTTGCCCTGCACAGAATGTCCTAACGCAGCTGTGTCAAGACATAGGAACACTATGGAAATGGTGATGGTGACACACACACACAGGGACAGACACATTTGTGCCCCTTTTACAGTGGTAACACTCTCTTTTTTTTGCCCCCTTCAGAGTAGTAAGGCACTTTGTGGCCCCTTCACAGTAGTAATGCCCATTGTGCTGCTTTCACAGTAGTAATGTCCTTTTTGTGCCCCCTTCACACTAGTAATGCACTCTGGGCCCCCTTCACAGTAGTAATGCCCATTGTCTCTCCTTCACAATAGTAATGCCCTCTGTGCCCCTTCACAGTAGTAATGCCCATTGTGCCCCCTTCACAGTATCAATGCCCATTGTACTTCTTCACAGTAATAATGCCTATTGTGCCCCTTCATAATAATAATGCCTATTATGCTCCCTTCACAGTGTCCCCTTTATAGTAGTAATGCCCTCTATGCCCCCTATATAGTAGCAATGCCCTGTGTGCCCCATTTATAGTAGCAATGCTTTCTGTGGCCACTTTATAGTACTAATGCTCTCTGTGCCCCCTTTACAGTAGTAATGTCCTCTGTGCCCCCTTTATAGAAGCAATGCCCTCTGTGGCCCCTTTATTGTAGCAATGCCATCTGAGACTTGAATTGTATTAACCAGTTTTGCCTGAGCTCTGCCCAGGCTTTGGGTAAACCACTGTACTGTACACTGTAAAATAACTGTACTGCCCATGCTTTTTTTTTTTTTTTCCCCCCTAAAAATAAAATTATATAATAAAAGTTATTTAATACACTATATATATATATATATATGTATATATATATATATATATATATATACATTTACAGTCCGGTCCATAAATATTGGGACATCTACACAATTCTAACATTTTTGGCTCTATACACCACCACAGTGGATTTCAAATGAAACAAACAAGATCTGCTTTAACTGCAGACTGTCAGCTTTAATTTGAGGGTGTTTACATCGAAATCAGGTGAACGGTGTAGGAATTGCAACAGTTTTCATATGTGCCTCCCACTTGTTCCATGAACAGGTGTGTGTTATTCCCTCATTATCCCAATTACAACAAGCAGATAAAAGGTCCAGAGTTCATTTCAAGTCTGCTATTTGCATTTGGAATCTGTTGCTGTCAACTCTCAAGATGAGATCCAAAGAGCTGTCACTATCAGTGAAGCAAGCCACCATTAGGCTGAAAAAACAAAACAAACCCATCAGAGAGAAAGCAAAAACATTAGGCGTGGCCAAAACAACTGTTTGGAACATTCTTAAAAATAAGGAACGCACCGGTGAGCTCAGCAACACCAAAAGACCACGAAAAACAACTGTGGTGAATGACTGAATGAATTATTTCCCTGGTGAAGAAAACACCCTTCATAACAGTTGACCAGATCAAGAACACTCTCCAGGAGGTAGGTGTATGTGTGTCAAAGTCAACAATCAAGAGAAGACTTCACCAGAGTGAATACAGAGGGTTCACCACAAGATGTAAACCATTGGTGAGCCTCAAAAACAGGAAGGCCAGATTAGAGTTTGCCAAACGACATCTAAAAAAGCCTTCACAGTTCTGGAACAACATCCTATGCACAGATGAGACCTAGAGCAACTTGTACCAGAGTGATGGGAAGAGAAGAGTATGGAGAAGGAAAGGAACTGCTCATGATCCTAAGCATACCACCTCATCAGTGAAGCATAGTGGTGGTAGTGTCATGTCGTGGGCATGTATGGCTGCCAATGGAATTGGTTCTCTTGTATTTATTGATGATGTGACTGCTGACAAAAGCAGCAGGATGAATTCTGAAGTGTTTTGGGCAATATTATCTGCTCATATTCAGCCAAATGCTTTAGACTGCTTCACAGTGCAGATGGACAATAACCCAAAGCATACTGCAAAAGCAACCAAAGAGTTTTCTACGGAAAGAAGTGGAATGTTATGCAATGGCCAAGTCAATCACCTGACCTGAATCCAATTGAGCATGCATTTCACTTGTTGAAGACAAAACTGAAGGGAAAATGCCCCAAGAACAAGCAGGAACTGAAGACAGTTGCAGTAGAGGCCTGGCAGAGCATCACCAGGGATGAAACCTAGCATCTAGTGATGTCTATGCATTCCAGACTTCAGGCTGTAATTGACTGCAAAGGATTTGCAGCCAAGTATTAAAAAGTGAAAGTTTGATTTATGAGCAATATTATGTCCCATTACTTTTGGTCCCTTAACAAGTGGGAGGCACATATGCAAACTGTTGTAATTCCTACACCGTTCATCTGATTTGGATGTAAATACCCTCAAATTAAAGCTGACAGTCTGCAGTTAAAGCACATCTTGTTCGTTTCATTTCAAATCCATTGTGGTGGTGTATGGAACCAAAAATGTTAGAATTGTGTCAATGTCCCAATTTATATGGACCTGACTGTATATATATATATATATATATATATATATATATATATATACACATACCAAAATTATTACTTAAAAAACCTATGACTAATCCTGCAAAATGAAAGTTAAAAAATTAGAAAAAAAATTAAAAGGTTATCAGTGCTGGAATTCAAAAGTGGAATATGTTACTAGCCTTAAGGCTAAAATAAGTTATATTACTAAGGAGTTAAAAATGTAATTGTGTCCCCTGAGTGCGCTAACAAGATTCAATTCAGGCACATATTAAAAATCTACAATAAAAAAGGGACATTTTTGGGAGGGTTTTTCCCCAATTTTAATGTGACTGTTAGGAGGTTGACATGCAGTGGCAAGAACTTACACAGGCCATGCTCAAAAACCTATTAATGCATTACCCCTTAAGGACCTCCGACGTACATGTATGTCGAAAGTCCGGTCCCCAAACGTGCGTGCTGCGGGCGCCATAGCTGCGGGTTTCTGCTATTTTAATTGCAGAGACCCGTGGCAAATGTATGTGATTAGCCATAAGGATAATCGCATACATTTTACCCTTAAGATGCCGTGGTCAAATGTAACCACCGCATCTGATCAGCCGGAAGTGGAAGTCGCGTGCTTCCGCTCTGGTAACGGCGTTCCCCAACTGAGATCAGGGAACCTGTTACATCGCTGAAATACACCGAAGCCCCAAGCAGGCTTTAGTGTTTATTTCAGGTATATACCAATACAGGCCACTAGGTGGCAGCATTGTATTGGAATAGTAACAATATTACAATAAACAATTAACAATATTACAATAAACAATTAACAATATTAATGGCATCCCGCAAAAGGCGTAGCAGGGGAAAAAAATAAAAACAGACAATTTGCCATTTTTGTCACTTCAACTACCCAATATTTTTTTTTTTTTAAGTGATCAAAAAGTCACACAATGCAATTGGTATTACTGACAGATCGTCCCACCAAAAATTTGCCCTCACACAGCCCCATACACATAACTACAAAAAAGGGTGGAGGATTTGAACTATGACGTACTTGAGCCCTAGTGCCTGAGTTGATCGAAAGGGTGTCATGATACAAAACTTGCATTGGGGTCCAGAAGCTTCAGGTTATATGTCTGGTAAGACAATAATAATAGTAAATGGAAATCAGAGGTAATCACCATTTAATACATAATGCACATATATAATGACCAAAGTTGTACATGTTTAGATTCAGACATGTGCAGACATAATAGACAAATTCATAGATGCTTAGTTGCCATTTGTCTTACAGAAAATCATTTGAACACTATCCATACGATATAGGACCTTTTCTAATTGATGTCTAATAAATAAGCTCATGCTATTCATTTTAATGATTTACGGAGTACCAGGAATATACATATCTAGCTATGCCAGTAAAAGCCTATAGGAGAAACTGCTAATGAAATACAATCTTCCAGTCATCAAACGTTTCCAGCTTTGTGCATTAATAGAAAACAGCTTCAAAACACTGCACGAGACAAATAGCTAATTTGTTTGTAGTAAGTAAAAAGATGTCACAAACCATTTAAAAGTTAAAAGCAACGGATTATTTAATGGAAGGTGGCACAAAGCAAAATAATGGGAACAAGAAAGCAAAGCCAATACCATAGAACATAACAGATACGTACTTAGCATTGTCAGTGCAAGAATTCAAAACCTTTCTGTCAAGAGGGGCTTTAAACATATTGCAAAGCACTTACATGTCATCAACTAAGTGAAATACATAATCTGCTGCTTCAATTACAAAATGATTTCTTTGCTGCTTTCTTGATGGGATAATTCTAGTTCATAACTGAAAAGCAAGAGTCACTTGACCTGTGTATGAGTATCCCTTAAAACTACGAATTATTGAGATATGATATAACTTGAGCTAGAAATGTAAGGACATGGAGTGCAGCGATTTTGGTGCCTGGTTGGCATTATCTTTTTAGAAGGAGTATTTATTTTGTTACAGAATTAAAGTCTTAGAATAATACTATAGATGTAATGTGCTGCTCAGGCTTCTTTGTGCCCATGTCACACATAGAGCAGTCTGATAGCTCAGGGAGAGAATGGCTGTCAGAGAATAAAATGGTAATGATGACTTTAGAAAGGCATCCTAAGAAAAGCTCTTTGCGGAATCAGAACTATTCTCTGTACCAATGAGAGGCCATGCTAGGGATTTACCATCCAGTAGTGAGTGTGTTGGTATTCCAGTGCTGGAACTGTACATAATAATAATTTATGATGATGCTTTTATTTCTGATTAATATATCCCCCCATGCCCTGTGTTATTGACCTTCCTACCATGGTGCTCTGCCTCTTTGTTAGTTGGAATACCAGTGACATGCATTGATGATAATATTGTTACAAGATATTAAACACGTTGTGAATGGGGATACTGTAAACTTGTAATGGGATATAAGTCCAGAGAATTCAGGGTTTGCAGTAGACCAGTGGACGGTACAGACAATCCACTGAGCTGGCTTGTCCAGTCTCCCCTCTGTTAGCAGAATCTTCTGTGCTAATGAAAGGCGTGAGCTAACCTCACTCTTAGAAGGCTGGTAGCTTGGCCAAAGGGCTGGTGGCTCAGGGTCTGTGGCTTAGTAGTCCAGCTTAATCCCTGATCAGAGGGGCGGTCGTGTAGGCTGGCAGAGTCTCTTCTACTAAACACTGGTCCCTAGATGCAAACAACTAAGGTCCCTGACTGCTATATTTTTATACAGTTTCTAACTGATCTACAACATTCTTGAGGGAGAGGTGAAGTTGGAGAAGCACAGCCTAACATAAACAATGTTGCAGTTCAAGACTGCCATAGACTTATATTGGGCCTCAACGACAGAGCTAAACTAGATGGTCAAAAGTTCATTGTGTCTGGCTTTTCGCTCCAAAACCGAGCTCTGCATAGTCCCTTATCAAAACAATGGAAAATGACTTGCTTCTCCAAGCACAGGCTAAAAAATTCCCAAAGTGTCTTTGTGTGAATTGACTGTGAACAGGATATATCATTAAATGCAATTCAACAGTATAAAACAGTATAAGTGCAAACAACGATTTAAGTTAACCCTTCAAAGTGCACTAAAGTAGTGATTTGATGTCTTTGCATAGCAACAATAGGGGCAAATGTCCGCAGTTGTCCAGATTCCAAAGTACGCTTGCTCAAGGGCACTATACAGTGTTAAGGCAGCTTAACATTACACTGTGGTGTTGCCGTAGAGGAAGGGACCAACATAAAGGCATATGAGTGGGGGGAATGAGTAAGTGAATTAGTGCTGGCCAGAACGCATGTAGTGCCAGAGAGTCCTGCTTCAGAGCTTCAGGCCTGTTACAGCCACCGGTAAACGATCCAATGGACTTAGGCAATAGCTAACTGATCAACTGTGTAAGAGTGTATTTAGTCAGAGTTTGGTCACAGTAGACAGAGTGGATGGCAGTCATGAAAACCCACTACAAGATCCAGTGGTGTACATAGAGAAGTAAGGGCCCCATATCAAGAATAAAACCAGCACCCCCCCCCCCCCCCTTCCCCTACAGGACAGAAGGGTTTCTGCCTAAACCCCATTCAATGACCCTTGGGCCATTTTTTCCCACTGCCTCGTTTGCTAAAAGTTGTTTCTTTAGAGGGTAGAGTCCTGACCAAGTTTTCACCCCCAGTAGAAGAGGGGGATGATCCCAACTGGGCCCCCTCTTGCCCTGGACCCCATAGCGGTTGCATGGTCTGCCGCTATGGTAGTTACGCCCCTGACAAGACCTATCCTCCTGACTGTACAGAGTGAGTGAACTGATGGGGCAAAAGTGAACACCTCCAAAAATAATACTTGTACTGTACTCCTGAGTATTTGAATGATGAGTCTACAAGCATTTAGCACCCTGTTGAGAGACACAACCTCATTATTTAGGACTTCGGCTAGAACTGTATCTGCTACCATTTGACTCTGGGACTATTTTTACCAATATTTCACATTGCACACTTACAGCCAAGATAGGTTGGGATACAATGTAAGGTAGTTGCAACTAGATGTAACCATTTGATATTGCACATATATAGAGAAGGCTTTGGTAGAGGGTAACCTCTCAGAGACCTATGGTGACAGTAGAAAAATATATATGCCGATGCAGCCAGGCCTAAGAAGTCTTACAAATCATCTATTGCATTCATAGATTGCTAGACCATCAATGCTTCATGATTGGGATTCCACCTTCTTGCAGCTGATTCTCCTGGTAACCATTCCTGTCTATGTTTTATTCTCCTGGTTCACATTCATTTCATGCAGAAGGAACTGGCATATAGCCATTAGCCACTTTTATCTGCTCATTGTAATTGGGATAATGAGGGAATAACACACACCTGACCATGGAACAGCTGATAAGCCAATTGTCCCATTACTTTTGGTCCCTTAACAAGTGGTAGGCACATATGCAAACTGTTGTAATTCCTACACCGTTTACCTGATTTGGATGTAAATACCCTCAAATTAAAGCCAACAGTCTGCAGTTAAAGCACATTTTGTTAATTTCAAATCCATTGTGGTGGTGTATAGAGCCAAAAATGTTAGAATTGTGTCGATTTTTCTAATATTTATGGACCTGACTGTATGTGAATGTAGCCTTAGACACATTATTCACCGTATTTTTGTGCCGTGGAATTTGTGCTAGAAAGGTGTCAGAACACATAGTATATAACAGCTTGCTGTTTAGCCAAAGACTATTCAGAATGCCCATGCTGACCCCTGTCCACCACTGAAAGGCCTCATGCACATGAACGTACTTTAATTCCGTGTCCGTTCCATTTTTTTTTGCAAACCATATATGGAACCATTCATTTCAATGGGTCTGCAAAAAAAATATAATGGAAGGTACTGATAGAGAAGTAAATATCATTCAATTTACCTTACTCAGCTTCTGCTTAAAAAGAACAGAACAAGATGGCTTCCACAGACAAAATGGCTTCCATAGCCAGCTACAGCTTCTATTCCCCTCAAGCAAGCAGCTTCAAGCAAACAAAGAAACAAAGACTAACGTCTTCACCCATCTGGAAAGGGGGGGGGGGGACTTCCTCTTCCACACAGATGTGGCAGAAAATAGATATATGTATCTATGCAGTGTTCTTGGCTAATAGCAAAAATATACGCCCCCTACATTCGCCCCACTTCTTCCTGTTCTATAGTTACTACCCTATATAATGTCAGCTGTTCCGCAGTAAAGTTGAGAAGTTACTTTGACCATACCCGAGTCAGTGTTCCACATATACCGGAAATACCATTTTAATTTGGAGCAACAGAGCAAATCCTAATTGCCTTGTTTAGGGGTGACTAACAATTTTGGAGCCCAATGTGGGGCCATAAAGAATGTAATATCAGCCTCCCGAACACTGGTAGCCGACCTAAAACAACCCCAGGAATTTGATGAACGCACTGGAGGAGGGGAACTGTGGTCCCAAAGAGAAGGTAAGAAAACTTGTTTATCTTGCCTGCCTCTAAGTTGCATTGTTTTCATCACGTAGCTGGGTTTGAGTCTGCTGGACATTACATCTTGGTTGATTCAGCTGATGTTGAAATTTATGGCTCCTAGAACCTTGGTATGAGAAGTGAGAGGATTGCTTTGTTGTGAAATTATATGTAACAGTTGTGCAGTCTGTGTAGTGTACTCCTCCTGACTTGAGAACACGATAACATAACTTCCTGGTGAGAATGGGGAGTGCTGACCTGGCAGACCACACGTGGAGAGCCCGTCAGGCACTGAGAGATAGGATCACTAAGAAAGACCGGCTGATCTGATATCAGAGAGAGGTGCAGAGGAACCACGTAGTACCGAGGTAGAAAATATCCACCTGATTTGGTATTGCAAAGAGGTATGGAGTATAGTGGATCCGGGACTTGGCAGACCGGATGTGGAGAGCCAGTCTTGAACACTGTCTCATCAGAGAAAGGTAGACTCGTTTCTCAGTCAGCGGGAGGGGGGCGTCACGTGAGTTTGTTGGTTTGGTTTGTCTGAATCATAGTGAGATAGGACAGTCTCAGTCTTTGCAAGGAAGTGAATATACCGCCCTCCAATTAGTAGCCCATGAATAAGGAAACAAGTATGTGAAGAATTACAAGAGGGTAATGAAAATTGCAGGATGTGATGCAAATGGAGAACTAAATGTTGAACTGTGGAAACGTGTTTTGAGACAGTGTAAAGGAAAGGATTATTGAGTGCTGCACAGGCTTGACAGCGAACCGCAAATCGATTAAGGGCTACAGGCGGGCAGAAAGATTGAATGAAGATCAGAAAGTGTATCTGTAAACGGTGGGGGGGGGGGGGAGATGAGCCTCTACCCTACAATGTCGCAGATAAATCTGTCCTGGCTGTCCTACTCCCTATTAGGCCACCGCCCACCACGGAAATAGAGGGGACCAGGGGATGGACCTGTAATGTCTGTGGACAACAAAACCCCTGACTCCTGTGATACTTGTCTTGCTTGTGGTGCCCCGCGACCCCACCCCCTCAGAAGTGGGAGGACCTCTGTGACAATGCAGCCCTGACCCATAGATACTCACACACTAGTACAAACAGTCCTCTGCTCTGCCCAGCCCCCATCACAAAGTGGCAAACAGACCACTCCGAGTTACCCCGACTCTCCTCTGATAACACAGCCCTGTGAGAACTCAGTCAGTCAGACTGCAGGGAAAATGCTAAAGCCCATAATCCCACCCTGCTGCACCCCTCCTTGTGCCCATTATGATGTCCGGGAGGAATAAGAACAAGCAGGCGGAGGAGGAATTGAAACCTTCTACGGATTCAGACTCTGAAGAAAACCCCCCTCCTGACACACAGCATAAAGGAGCAAAAGGAGTGGGGGAGGGGGAGAAACTGAGAGAGCATGAAGTGTAGAGTGGGAGAGAAAGAGGGAGAGAGATGACAGGTTAGCTGGACAAGTAGATCTCATGGCTAGACAAGTCCAGACTCCCAAGCCTCTCCCTGAAATGAGCCAGCAGGGGAGATATGTGACTTTTAACCGTAAGCCACTAATCTGGTGAACTCACTTCCAGACCCTGAGCAACATCCCATGCCCTTGTATAGGGCATTAGAACAAATCAGAAAAACAGACACTGCCACATGGAGAGACCTGTCCGGACTTACTCAAATTAAGGCAGGGGATTCTTTTTGGCCAACCATGGCTAAGGATCTACTACCCCCAAACTATGGGGATGACGAATACCAGAAAATATAGCAATCTGGAGAACACTTCTGTGAAGTATTACAGGATTGGGCTAGGGCTAAACTAGCCGATCAGGCAATTCAAATTCAAGACATGAAACAAGACAAGGGGAAGTCAGCAGAAAAATTTGCAAACAGAATAGAACAAATGTTTAGAGTGTTTAGAGACCTGAGGTTCAGTAAACAAGACTCAATACAGATTATTTTTTTTGACAAGTGCTTTTGCTGACGGTCTGAAACCACATATTCAGAAAGCTCTAAAAATTGCCCGACCAGAATTTAGAGCAGTGAATCTGGAAACTCTTGTGCTAGTAGCAAAGGGAATCGAAGCAGCCCCAAGATCCCACATAATGTACGAAGGTGGAGAAGAACCATCAACTAGGAAGGGACCCCAGACCCCCACTTGTTTGTTATGGGTGCGGTCAAAATGGACACTTCAAAAGAGAATGCCCGCGCCGTCTTCAGGAGGAAAGGGGGCGTCGAAGACCGCCCCGTACCTTCCCATGGTCTCCACCCCCCACCACTACACAGGAGGAGGGGTGCAGTCAGCATAGGACATGGGCAAGTCTACTGTGCAGCTCCAAGTAGAAGGCAACACCCCTATGTTTCTTGTGGATACTGGTGCAGCCAGAAGTGTGCTCCGGCATGATGAGATTACTGATCCTCCGTTCCTTGATCTTATAACAGTACAATGTGTCGGTACTGATGGCAAACCCCGGTCCTCTCTCCTAACAAAGCCATCGGATGTTTCTTTCTGCTATGATGATCATGCAGGGGTTTTGTTCCAGTTTGTGGTGTCCAACACCTGCCCTACTTAACTCACTTGGGGCGGATTTATTACAGAAGATGCAAACTAACATCCAATCAAAACCCGACGGCACAATGATATTAACCTCTCCCTTCCAGCCCGAAGAGACTATAATGCTAGCAGTCCTGCAGATGGTACACAATACAGATACCACCGACACTATCAGTCATCCCACCCCTGGATACCCTTTGGTTCTCCGGTCCACAAGATATAGGGAGACTAAGAGTCCAGCTTGTGATGGTAGTCCTTAAGGCTGGGGCAGTTCTCCCATGAAAACCACAATACCCTCTGTCTGTGGCTCAAATGGATGCAGTACCTAAACAGATTCAAGTCTTCCTAAAGGTGGGAGCTATAGTTCCTACCACCAGCCCTATGCAATACACCCCTTTTCCCAGTGAAGAAAAAGGGCAAGAAAGGTCAACCTGACACCTACAGGATGTACATGATTTTCGGGCTGTCAATGAGGCCACTGTTTAAGAAACACCAATCGTCTCAAACCCCCACACCCTTCTGTCAGCCATACCTCCTCAGTTTCACAGTCCTAGATCTTGCAAATGCCTATTTCTCTGTCCCACTGCATCCTGACTGTCAATATCTATTTGACTTCACACATGCAGGATTCCAGTACACCTGGACTGTGATGCCCCAAGGAGCCCAAAATAGCCCCTCCCAGTTTAGCAAAGCCATGTCTTCCATTCTGGATGAGAGGCGGCAAGGCCATGGAGCTGTAGTCCTCCTACAATATGTGGATGACTTCTTAGTATGTGCTGACAGCCATCACCTTTGCTCTTAAGCTTCATTGTCTCTACTTCTCTTCCTAGCACAACAAAGGTGCAAAGTTCGCCTGGACAAAGTCCAATGGTGCAGAAACAAAGTTGTTTTTCTCGTAAATTGCCTCAGCCAGGGGACAAAACACCTGACTGAAGAAAGAAAAAAGGCTATTTTGGACATGCCCAGCCTACAACCCGTAAACAACTTCAGGTCTTTCTGGGTCTTATCTCCTACTGTAGACCATAGATATTGGATGCCTCAATATTAATGCAACCTCTGTATGACTGCTTTCTCACACTCACCATTCTACCTTTCAGAAGAGGCACAGGGATGTTTCAAGCAGCTTCAATATGCAGCAGCCTTCTCTCCTGCATTAGGCCTATCCAATTATGACATCCCCTTTCGATTATACGTCATGGAAAGACAGGGGCACGCCACAGGAGTACTCACACAACAACATGGAGGCCGAAATCGCCCATTAGGGTATTACTCTGCCCGACTGGATGTGATAACAAGAGGCACTCCTTCCTGCATAAGGGCCATCCATGCTTGTCATCTCCTGCTGGACAAAACCACCGATGTGGTGCTGGGACACCCCCTACAAATCCTGGCCTCTCATGATATTTCAGCCATTCTACAACAAACACAGCCAAAACACCTCTCAGCTGCCCACACCTTAGAATGCAGTGTTCATTACTTCTACCTGATTCTGTCACAATATCTAGATGTCATGTGTGGAACCCCACCATTCCCCCTTCCTTTACCTCAAGTGGACACACAGGGGTTCACCGACGAAGTCTACTCTGATGATTAATTTTACTCTGGACACACACACGACTGTTTGGAACTCTTCAAGCAGGAAACTGAGCCCCTATCAAACATTGAAGAAATGCCACTAGCCTCCCCAGATGTTACTCTCTTTGTGGATGGATACAGGTATGCTGATGAACAAGGCAGATACCACACTGGCTATGTTGTAACCTCTCATAGTGCCGTGCTACAGACCCAACCACTCCCACCTGACAAAACAGCACAAGAAGCTGAACTCATTGCACTAACTGAGTCATGGAAGATTGCAGAGGGGAAGACGGCCAACATCTACACAGATTCCCGGTATGCTTTTGGAGTTGCTTATAATTTTGGACCCATATGGAAAAGTAGAAACTTCATTACAGCAAATGGAACTCCAATACAAAATTCCAAAGCCATACAAAGACTAATGGAAGCTCTTGTCCTTCTAACTAGGGCTGCAATACTTAAAGTTAAAGCGCATTCCAAAATGGATACTTCAGAGACCCAAGGAAATGTTAAAGCAGATAAGGCAGCCAAGGAAGCAGCGATGAGAGAAAGAAAGGAGACGGCAATCATGACATCAGAACCCCCAAGGGTGGAAAGAGGAAGAGCGAGTATACCCAAAAGCCTATTTCTCACAAAAGAAATCCTTGAAGACAGACAGATAGCAGCATCTGGCGAGGAAATTGAAACATGGGCCCAGAGAGGGGCTGGACCAGGTGAAGATATAATCTGGAGGAAAGATGATCTGCTATGTCTGCCCAGAAGTCTGTACCCTTCTGTAGTTTGTTGGGCTCATGGACCCACTCACCTAGGAAAATCAGCCATGAATGATCTTATCGCTCTTATACCACCCGGTATGTCAACAGCTGCATGGTATATGCCAAGTCTAACCCAGGAAAACTAGAAAAGGTTCCCTCCATGAAGTGCCTACCAAAACCCTTGTATCCTTTCCAAAGGATTCAGATTGACCAAATACAAATGCCCCCTGCCCAGGGATTTCAATACGCATTAGTGGTCATAGACATGTTCTCTGGATGGCCTGAAGCCTACCCCGTGAAGAATCAGACTGCAAAAACAACTGTAAAAGAGTAATTAAATGAAGTAGTCTGCAGATTTGGGGTACCTGAGGTGATAGAAAGTGATCAAGGAGCTGCGTTCACAGCTGATATAGCACAAGAAATCTGAAAAGCACTAGGGACTAGTGATGGACAAACATCAGCCGGGATCATTTGCGAACACGATGAAATGTTCGAACCGCAAGTTTGCGGCGGGCCCCATTCACTTTAATGGCAGGCGAACTTGAAAAACCTTCAGGTTATATTTGAAGCCACCAAATACTTACTAGAAGTGCACAAATCATCCCACAACATGGACAATGACATACCAAAGGGGGATCAATGGCAAAAATTCCCACAAAAAATATGTATTTTAATCAGGGGCCATTTTTATGCGTCTTAAATGGAAACTCTCAAAAATGTGCCCTCAAACATTAGGCATTCACCGAACAGAAAACATCAAGTGATTATGTGGCTGGAGGTATAATAGACAGTCATTGGATATCAATTTTACTGCAGGCCAGTACAAATACTTGTCAAATACATATATTTAAAAGCACTAAAAATATAAAATCGGATTAAAATTATTGCTAAAGAAATCCCCCCTTTTGAAAAAAAAAAAAACAATGGTAATAGGTGAAATTCAATTAAACGTGGTTGTCACAGGTGTTGAATTCCTCAGAGATCCATGCCTCATTAATTTTCAGAAATGTGAGGTAGTCCACACTGTCGTGAGCTAGGCGAGTGCGCTTATCGGTCACGATTCCCTCTGCTGCGCTGAACTTTCTTTCGGACAGGACACTCAACGAGGGGAAAGCCAAGAATTCCATGGCAAATTGTGCCAGCTCTGGCCACAGGTGAAGCCTGCACACCCAGTAGTCAAGGGGTTCCTCGCTTCTCATAGCGTCCACATTGGCAGTTAACCCGATGTAGTCGGACACCTGTCGGTCTAGGCATTCCCTGAGGCTGGATCCGGAGGGCAGCTGTCGAAGGGTTGGCTGCAAGAATGATCTTGTATCCAAAGTGACCAACACATCTTCAAACCGCCCTCTTCTTGCATGCGCTGTAGGATTGGTACCTGCAACTCTTGAAGCAAGGCCTGGAAATGCTGCATTCTGACAGCCCTCTGTGAAGCTGACAAGATGTCGCCATTTTGCCTTTGTACTGGGGGTCTAAGTACATTGCCACCCAGTACTGGTCCTTGCCCTTTATGCTTCAAACACTGGAGCATGAAGGCTCCCATTTGTACTAGAAGCGGTGAAGTGCCCTGACTCCTGCTCATCGCCCAGGAGAACGTCATCCTCGGTCTCCTCCGCCCATCCACGGACAACACCATGGATCCCAGAAAAGTTTAAAGCCTGCTCTTCTTGCTCATCCTCCTCCCCCCAGGCACCATCCTCCTCTGACGCCTCTTCAGACTCCTGCTGACTTGTCTCAGATGAAGTAGCCCCCTGGGAATTCAATCAGCATTGCGACTTCCTCATCTTCCTGCTCCTCGACTCCTTGATCAATGACACAACGCAATGCATGCTCCAGAAAGAAGGTGTAAGGTACGATGTCACTGATGGCGCCCTGGCTGCGACTGACCAGTTTGTTGAGCTCATCAAATGGCCACAGAAGTCTGCATGCGTCGCGCATGAGCAGCCACTGGCGCTGTGGAGAAAAAACAAGCTCCCCAGAGTGCGTATAGGTAGTCGTTAACGGCACGTTTCTGCTGAAGCAGCCTATCAAGCATATACAAGGTGGAGTTTCAGCGCGTGGGGCAGTCACAAATCAGACATCTGACAGGCAGGTGGTGTCGCCAATGAAAGTCAGCAAGGCTAGCCATGGCTGTGTAAGATCTTCTAAAATGGCCAGAGATTTTCCTGGCCTGCCGCAAGACGTCCTGGACCACGGGGTATTCGGCAACGAATCACTGCATGACTAAGTTCAGGATGTGTGCCATGCAAGGCACGTGTCATTTTGCCCTGTTTGAGCGCGCTCAGCAGATTGGCAGCGTTGTCGCACACCACTTTACCAACTGTTAAATTGAGCAGACCTGTGACCGCACAGCTGAAAGGAGTGTAGGACCGGTGTGGCTCTTGGCTTCCGGGCGCAGCAGCCGCAGCACAGCATGGCAACATCTCACCTGGCATGTCAAATAGGTTCTGAGTGGCAGCGGAAGAGGAGGTAGCAGTGGAAAACGAGGAGTCAGCCGAGGAGGAGACGGAGGATAGAGTAGGAGGAGGACAAGAAGAGGCAGGTCTGCACGGAATCTGTGGCAGTAACACCAAATCCACATGGGTGCAACGTTTTGCATGCTTGACAGCCGTCAGAAGGTTCATCCAGTGGGCAGTAAAAGTTATGTACCTTCTCTGCCCGTGTTTGCTAGACCACGTGTCTGTGGTCACACTGTGTGCTAGAGATACATTTACTTGCTGCTGAACATGGCCATATAGCTCTGGGATGCCCTTCTGGGAGAAATACTTCCGTTGTGGTGTGCCAATGGCTACAAATTTTCTAAAGGCTTTAGAGTCCACCAGTTTATATGGCAGTAGTTGGTGGGCTAGCAGTTCTGACAAGCCGGCGGTCAGCCGTTGGGCAAGAGGGTTATCCGCCATATCAACTTTTTACATTCGAACAATTGGGTCACGAAAGCCAGCCTTTTGCCAGATGAACGCGTGACGAGGGAAGGTGGAGGACAAATGGGAGGAGAGAGGAGAAGGAGAAGAGGCAGAATGTGGAGTGTCGGGAGTGTGGCTTTATGGTCGGCGACAACCATTATCTATCTGCTTGAACTCTATGTGAACTTGACCCACGTCACACAGTGGATCTGCAGCGCCGATAAGTACCCTACAACAGTTTTGAGAGACTTCTTTTTTTATTGTAACTAACTGGGACAAACTCCTTAAAAATAAAAATACCACCACAAAACGAGATTTTTTAAAAGCATTCCCATCATCTAATTGTGAGAGGTACATACCTTTATAGGAATAAAGGGTTAAGGAACAAGAAGAAACCAATGTGGATAAATAGAACTGTAAAGAAAGCAATAAATGACAAATAGAAAGCATTTAAATCACTAAAACAGGAGGGGTGCCAGGAAGCACTGAAAAAATATAAAGAACAAAATAGAATATGTAAAAAACAAATAAAATCCGCCAAACTAGAGACCAAGAGGATTAATTGCCACTGTATTCACTGAGAAAAAAACTGTCAGATGAAATGCAGAATGTAAAAGTAAACTCCCCATTAAAAGTGTCCTGTCTGACCCAGGAAGAAGTACAACAGCGACTTAAAAAGATTATAATAGACAAATCTCCAGGACCAGATTGCATACACCCCCATATCCTAAGAGAATTAAGTAATGTCATAGCCAGACCCTTATTTCTGATATTTACAGACTCTATACTGACAGGGAGTGTTCCACAGAATTGGTGCATAGCAAATGTGGTGCCAATATTCAAAAAGGGTGCAAAAACAGAGCCTGGTAACTATAGGCAGGTAAGAGATGCTATCTTAGAGCATCTCAACGGAAATAAGCAAATAACGCCATATTAGCATGGCTTCATGAGGGATCGGTCAAGTCAAACTAATTTATTCAGTTTCTATGAGGAGGTACGGTAAGTTCTAGACTTGACAGCGGAGAATCAATGGATGTCGTATATCTGGACTTCTCCAAAGCATTTGATACTGTACCACATAAAAGGTAAGTATATAAAATGAGAATGCTCGGACTGGGAGAAAATGTCTGTATGTGAGTAAGTAACTGGCTCAAAGATAGAGAACAGAGGGTGGTTATTAATGGTACATACTCAGATTGGGTCACTGTCACTAGTGGGGTACCTCAGGGGTCAGTATTGGGCCCTATTCTCTTCAATATATTTATTAATGATCTTGTAGAAGGCTTGCACAGTAAAATATCAATTTTTGCAGATGACACTAAACTGTGTAAAGTAATTAACACTGAAGAGGACAGTATACTGCTACAGATGGCTCTAGATAGATTAGAGGCTTGAGCAGAGGAATGACAGATGAGATTTAACAATGACAAATGTAAGGTTATGCACACGGAAAGGAATAATGCAAATCACCCATACATACTAAATTGTAAACACTTGTAACAATTGTAACACTGACATGGAAAAGGACCTAGGAATTCTAATGAACAGCAAACTATGCAGTAAAAAACAGTGTCAGGCAGCTGCTGCCAAGGCCAATAAGATAATGGGTTGCATCAAAAGGGGAATAGATTCCTGTGATTAGAACATAGTCCTACCACTTCACAGATCACTAGTCAGACCACACTGGAGTGTGATGTACAGTTCTGGGCTCCTGTGAACAAGGAAGACATAGCAGAGCTGGAGAGGGTTCAGAGGAGGGCAACTAAAGTAATAACTGGAATGGGGCAACTACAGTACCCTGAAAGATTATCAACAGTAGGGTTATTCACTTTAGAAAAAAGACGACTGAGGGTGATCTAATTACTATGTATAAATATATCCAGGGACAATACAGAGATCTCTCGCATCTATTTATCCCCAGGAATGTGACTGTGATGAGGGGACATTCTCTGCATCTGAAGGAAAGAAGGTTTATGCACAAACATAGAAAGGATTCTTTACGGTAAGAGCAGTGAGACTATGGAACTCTCTGCCTGAGGCGGTGGTGATGGGGAGTACAATAAAATAATTCAAGCGGGGCTTGGATGAATTTCTGGAGTGTAATAATATTACAGGCTATAGCTACTAGAGAGGGGTCGTTGATCCAGGGGGTTATTCTGATTGCCTGATTGGAGTCAGGAAGTAATTATTTCCCCCTTAAGTGGGGAAAATTAGCTTCTACCTCAGAGTTTTTTTTTTTTTTTTTTTGCCTTCCTCTGGATCAACTTGCAGGATAAGAGGCCGAACTGGATGGACAAATGTCTTTTAGCGGTCCTATATACTATGTTACTATATCACACCCCTGCCTCAATCAGGTTTTTTGGGGGGGCAACTGGTATATCACAATAGTTGCAATTAGTTGCTCCAATAGTGTTTGTCTTTCTGTATAGCTGCAGTATCTCAGCAGAACCACACACAACTGCTGCAGAATACAAATGCACTATATAGAAATGATATTATAGATATATCACACCCCTGCCTTAATCATTGTTTTTGGGGTGCAACTTGTATATCACACCAGTTGCAATGAGTTGTTCCAATAGCGTTTGTCCCTCTGTATAGCTGCGGTATCTCAGCAGAACTGCACACAAATGCTGCACAATACAAATGCACTATATAGAAATTATATTATAGGTATATCGCACTCCTGCCTCATTTTTTTTTGGGGGAGGGGGGGGGGGGAAACTGGTATATCACACCAGTTCCAATTAGTTGTTCCAATAGCGTTTGTCCCTCTGTATCGCTGCGGTATCTCAGCAGAACCGCACACAACTGCTGCACAATACAAATGCACTATATAGAAATTGTATTATAGGTATATCACACCCCTGCCTCAATCATTTATTTTTGGGGGGCAACTGGTATATCACACCAGTTGCAATTAGTTGTTTCAATAGCGTTTGTCCCTCTGTATCGCTGCGGTATCTCAGCAGAACCACACACAACTGCTGCACAATACAAATGCACTATAATATACTTTCTATGTTAGAAAATATATTATAAGTTTATCACACCCCTCTGTATCTCACACCTATCCCATTCCTTAATAGAACTTTTATGGCCCTATTAGCTAGCGTTTGGTGTCCCTAACAGTCTGTCCCTGCTCCACACAGCAAAAGACTGAATTTAAAATGGCGGCCAGATTGGGTATATTTATAGGGTAGGGGTTGTGTCCATGTGCTGAAACATCTCAATTGGCTGTCCTGTCCCACCTGATGGATGTGTCATGGGTCAAAGTTCTGCACAATGCAAAAAAAATATTGCGCCGGCGGACATCGCCATATGTTCGCCTGTTCTGCGAAATGCGAACGAGCAAAGTTCGCTGCGAAATGAACCGCAAGGCCATCTCTACTAGTGACCCACTTGGCTATTCACAACCCTACAGACCACAAAGCAGCTTAAAAGTTGAAAGAATGATTGGCACTCTCAAGCTGAAGATGTTGACGATGGCACAGGAAACTGGAAGACCCTAGCCTGAGACTCTTCCCATTGCCCTTTCTAGTGTCAGACATACCCCTAGGGGAAAAGAGAAACTGTCTACCTTTGAGATATTGTTTGGCAGTGCACCCAAGTTAGGACATTATTTCCCCCAAGAACTTGCACTGCAACATGACTGCATGACAGATTATGTGACTGCTTTATGTAAACACTTGACTGCTCTACATTTTCAAGTGTTTTCTTCCCTTCCAGATCCCAGGTAAATCCCTTGAAGCCACTCACTCCAACCAGGAGATTGGGTCTTTGTGAAAAAACACATTCGAAAGACACTGGAACCAAGATTCGAGGGGCCTTACCAAGTCATGCTTACCACAGCCACGTCTGTCAAGTTAGAAGGGAAAAAGACATTCATTCATGTTTCATATTGCAAGAAAATACAAAGGCCAGTCCTGCAGGGTGAGCGAACGTGAGGTCACAGGGGACAGTTAACAGACTCACGGTTTTCAATATACCCTGGGCAGGCATACAGCAGTGATGGAGAGGCTGGCGCATAGATCCTCTGGGGCACTCTCTGGGTATAGGGACCAGGCCTGGTGGTAGGTGAGATGCCCTGGGTGTTGTAGGTTTAGTGTGCCGGTGGCAAGATCCCTTATAGTTCGTGACGCCAGTGCCGACAACGGTGGCACACCGATTTATTGTAGGAATAATTGAGGTACACACAGTTGTAGTGAACCAGAACTCCTTTTTACTGAACAGTTCAACTATATACAGGCTTCAGTTAGTTACTTGCAAAATCTTGGTAACAGGCAGGCTTCACATAAATGGCAGGCAAAGTCTTTGCCAGATACTCAGAGGGAATAAACACACAGATCAGGCTGTACTTTCTTCAGATCCTGTCTGGCTTTCTCCAAGGCCTGTATGCCCTATAGCTGGCTTTATCCTTGGGTAGGGAAACCTTCCTCTGGTATAAATCCTCTTGCTGTAGATATCCTTCTGCCCTTCAGCTTTCTACTTGGCTGGATAAAACTGGCTCTGCTCTGTACTTGACACGATGCAGGGAACTTCAGGAGGTAACCTCTTCTCCTGGGTGCAAGCTAGAAACCTGGGCTATCTAGCTGCATGTTAGAAGCTGATCCTCAGCTACTCTTGGCTAAGATTACACTGGCTTCTAACCACACACTCCAACTAACTCTCTCCTGAACTGAACCTGACTATATATACTAGGGGGTTCCCTAGCTCCCTATACTGCCTAAGAGGAGGAACTACACCCCTAGCAGCCCTGGTACACAGGAGATAACATAATAACATACATTAAAATGCAATACAAAATACCATGACCGTGTTCTACAAAAGGTGGGGAACAATGTGACCCAATTGACCCTTGATTAGTGCCACATTTACGTAGTGGGATACTACAAGTGTTATGGATGATGGTACATCCATTTGATGTATCAGGGCAAGTGCTCTAAGTGGTACCCCAACCCAGATAGAGAGGCTTTTATCTTCTGGGTAAACCTAACACAAGCCCTTCAGGTGTATGATTTTGATTTCTGTGACGTAGGAACTCTTCAACTGTTTCAGTGGTCTCTGGGAGCATGATAAAGGTCAAGAGAGAAGAGGTCCTGCAAGGAAGTCTAGATGCTCATGTGTACACAGATGCTATAGGAGTCCCCACGGGGGTCCCTAATGGCTTTGATAGCATAATTCCCATAGTGTCTGTAAATAAGAACACCGACTGGATAAATGACCTCTACTATAATCAACAACGGTTTGTTAAATATACAAGAGATGCACTTGAAAGGACAATAGAACAATTGGTCCCCACCAGTAGCATGGCGTTTCAAAATAGAATGGCTCTCGATATGCTCCTAGCTGAGAAAGGAGGGGTTTGTAGAATGATAGGGGAATCCTGCTGTACAGTCATTCCTGACAACTTAGGACCAAATGGTCAGGTGATGAATGCACTAAAAGGTCTCACCTCACTTTCTGAAGAACTCAAAAGGAACTCCAGGGTGGGAAACACTTGGACAGAATGGTTAGAGAGCTGGTTCAAAAATTGGAAACAAATGCTGTTACAGAATGCCATCATCATAATCATAATAATGATATTGCTTGCTTTAATTGTATGTTGTGTCATCCCCTGCATTAGGAAGCTCTTAAGTAAAGCTTTGGATGAAACTGTTCCTGAAATGATAATGGGAAACTTGTATGATGATACGGCCCCCCTTCTTACTAATGCACACAAGGCCTGGGATAGATTATGTAACTTCCCTATGCCAAATCCAGTGTCATGGGAGGCTATTCGCAAGGAATAGGTTGTCATGGAAGCTGGTGAAGAGGAAGCAGGGCATATGGGATAGATGGATAGGATTTTAGGGAAAGAATGAGATTCAAGTGGGTCTGATAGAGAAGTGAATATCATTCAATTTCTCTTACTCAGCTTCTGCTTAAAAAGAACAGAACAAGATAGCTTCCACAGACAAAATGGCTCCCATATCCAGCTACAGCTTCTGTTCACCTCAAGCAAGCAGCTTCAAGCAAACAAAGAAACTACGACTAACAGCTTCACCCATCTGAAAAGGAGGGGGAGAGTGGGAAACTTCCTCTTGCACACAGATGTGGCAGAAAATAGATATATGTATCTATGCAGTGTTTTTGGCCAATAGCGAAGATATAAGCCCCCCTACATTCTCCCACTTCTTCCTGTTCTATATTTACTACCCTATATAATGTCAGCTGTTCCGCAATAAAGTTACTTTGACCATACCTGAGTCAGTGTGATTTCTTCTGTGCTTGCACATATACCGGAAATACCATTTTAATTTGGAGCAACAGAGCAAATCCTAATTTTCCTGTTTAGGGGTGATTTTAACAGTACTCTGTGTGCATTCCGTTTCCTTATGTCCGTATTTCCGTTCTGCAAAAAAATAGAATATGCCCTATTATTGTCCGCATTATGGACAAGGATAGGACTGTTCTATTAGGGGCCAGCTGTTCCATTCCGCAAGATACAGAATGCACACAGATGTCATCCATATATTTTGCGGATCCGTTTTTTGCATACCGCTAAATACATACGGTCGTGTGCATGAGGCCAAAGGCCTACGGTGGGCATGTAAGCCTCAGAACTGGAACATGAAACAATGAAATAAGGTGGCCTGGTGTGATGAAACACATTTTCTTTTACACCATGTGGATGTCTAGGTACATGTGCATTGCTTACCAATGGAAGAACTATGGACTTAGAAAGACGACAAGCCAGTGAAGGCTATGTGATGCTATAGACCAGGAGCATTGTTAGGTTAAAACATTAGGGGCCTGGGCCCCTGATGTTTTGTCCCAAGCCCCGAATGTGCTGTCTTTCAGCTAGATACAACTGTATTACCGTCGTCAGGACGGCAATACAATTGACTCTAATGCACTGGAAGAGCTGAAGGACCTGTGGTGACATCACAGGTCATGTGACCAGTAAAACAGGCAGTGGTTGAGAAGGACCTGCGATGAGGTCACCATCATGTGACCAGTGCAGGAGAGGACTGCAGTGAAAAGGAGACCTGGGGGAAGAAGCTGTGGTGAGGTCTGCTACAGGAGGAGAGGTAAGTGAAGACAGAGGCAGAGCAATGCTCGGAGTTGTGGTTATTTAACTGGGACTGTATGTTAGGGCTGAAGGGAGGGATGTTATTTACATGGGACTGTATGTTGATAGTGGCTGTAGGAGGGAGTGATATTATTTACATGGGACTGTATGTTGATCGCGGCTGTGGAAGGGAGTGATGTGATTTACATGGGACTGAATGTTGGAGGGCCTGGGGCAGGCTGATGTTATTTATATGGGACTGTATGTTGAGGGTGGCTGTGGGAGGGGATTATGTTTATTTATATGGGACTGTATGTGGAGGCAGTTGTGGGAGGGAGTGATGTTATTTACATGGGACTGTATGTCGGAGCGGGCTGGGGGTGGCAGTGATGTTATTTACATGGGACTGTATGTTGATGGCGGCTGTGGGAGGGAGTGATGTTATTTACATAGGAGTGATGTTATTTACATAGGACTGAATGTTTAGGGGCAATGTTAATATATGGGACTGTATGTTGAAGGTGGCTGGTGGATGGGAATGATGTTATTTACATGGGACTGAATGTTGAGGGGGCGATGTTATTTATATGGGACTGTCTGTTGAAGGCGGCTGGGGAGGATGTGATGTTATTTACATGGGGCTGTATTTTGGAGGGGGCTGTAGATAGAGAGGGATGTTATTTAAATGGAACTGTATAATAGAAGGGGCTGGGGAGATGGTGTGATGTTATTTACATGGGACTGTATGGTGGAGGGAGGAATATAACTATGGGGGGGCACTGAAAATCCAGGGGACATTATAGGCATTCTTATTACTACTGGGGGCTCTATTACTTCTATTAAGAGCACTATGGGGGGCCTTATTACTACTGAGGGGTCTGTAGATAGCTGTATTACCACTGGGGGAACAATAGGGGGCCTTATTTCTACTGGGGGCTCTGTGAGGGTATTATTAATACTGGAGGGATCTTCTACTAATGGGGGCACTCTTGGGGAGCATTATCATGGTTGGGGGCACTGTAGGGGGCAGTATTACTAATGAGGGCATTCTAAAAAAGAATTACTATTGGTGGGACTATGAGGAGCACTATTACTATGGGGGCGCTAATTTTTCTTCAGGATTGTATTGGGGGGCACAGTGAGCAGCAGGATAACACTGTGGGGACTCCAGGTTTGGGGATAATGATAGAAAAGTGAAGAAGCTAAGATGTCCGTGTGTCACACTCTGCAGAGGCGAGGTGGCTGAAAAAGTTGTACGGACCGAAAGGAGAAGATGATGACAGAGAAGATTTACATCTGAGGAGACGTCACCTGGAGGCACTGGATGTGACAGGTATGTGCTGCTGTATAACAAGTACAGCAAAATGCGGTGTGTGTGGGGAGGGAGGTGGCGACTTAAAGAACTTAGCCATATTAATTGGGGCTTGGGCCCCGGATCCTTTTTCCTTTCCAAAGATTTTTATTCTTTCAATAAAGCAGTTACAACTATCTGTCAGTTACATGTCATACAGAGATAAAAATTGTACAGATTGCATAGTTGTTAGTTTGCAAAGTTGAGTTACATTTCTAATTTCAATCTTAAAACTGACAGTAGAATCCAGGATCAAAACAGTGAGTGCATCTAAAAGTATAAACATTGTGAGGGTTAAGACTCCATGTTGTGTCCTCAGCCTCCATGTTTGTATTTCATACTACTATTTTTTTGCGTAATGAATGAACTGTGAGCTTCTTGTGGAAAGTTACTGTAACTTCAAGGTCACTCCTAGCCCCCACCAACGCTTGCTAGAAAAGAATCTTAACAAGCACTAGGAGTACTAGTATGTGGCTAGCACCTACAGTTAAGATTAAGGAGATGTTCTAGGCGTATAGCCAAGAAGATGCTCATTTCAGATTGTGTTCTTAATAAGTTAATGACATAAATGTTTGACTACGTCTTCAGTTGGAAATGATCCAGAAAATCGCTTTATTAACCTCTGCTTTCTTTAATAAAGTTTAGAAACTCTTGATATACGGCTCCATGCCTGTGTTGGTTTTTCTCTATGGATATCCATAACTTCTAATTCGGAGTCCGCCGCTCATCCGGCATTGGGGTCTTTGCCCCAACAACATAAACCAAAACAAAAGCAAAACTTGTCCAAGTTTTTCCAGTAGTTTCCAGTTGCAGAATGTCCTACCGATCAGAGTCTGGTGGGTGGCCAGTGTCAGAGGGCAATAGGGGGTTATACCCGCTAATGATGGGTTACCTAGACCTTATACCACCGACTTGACATCCAAATCTCCCACAGTGAGTGAAATTTTTACATGGAGACCTGCTATGTGTGAAGCATTTTTTCGTACATATAAGTGGAGTTCACTAAATCCACTACCTCGCTTAGGCTAGGAGTTTGGGAGGATTTCCAGTGTCGGGTAATGACCAATTTGGTCGCCATAAGTATGTGGTTTACCACTGTTCTGGATGGGCGAGTTACATTGTCGATACCTATGAAGAGAAGCGCCATCTCTGGTGGTACTTCCCATCTGTAGTTGATGAGTTCAGCTATTAGTTCTGTAGTAGAATTTCACAGTGGGGAGATCTTAGGACAGGACCGCAAAGTATGAAGGAGAGCAGTCAGGGGGCGAGGTGGGAAACATTATATGGAGTCTAGTGGGTGTATAATACCATCTCAGACTTGTTTGAAATATTGTTTCCTGGTGTGTCAAGCAGCAAAAGGCAGTGGCAACATTGAGAAATGCAATATGCCACTGGTCAGATGTAAAGGATTTTTGTAAATCAGTTTCCCACCTCACTGGGGGGACAGTTTATGCCATCCCTTTCCCTGGACAAGGAGGTCATAGAAGTGAGAGATGCCCCCCCCCCCCTCCTTTCTGGGAAATCCCTCATGGAGGTATCTTAAAGCTGTCTTGGGAATATGTGGTGAGGATCCTTTATTTCTCTCCAGCAAAGATCTGATCTTCAGGAATTTGGGGTATTTAGTAGGTGTCATGTATGTGGGAGAAAGACATCAAGTTGTCAGGGCCCATCAGGTCCTGGGTAGTGCTAATGCCCTGGATGATCCAGGTCTGGAGATCTAATCCCAGGATATGGTCTGTCAGACATCTTGTGGATATAGTGAATGCAGGTAGGGACCCCTTGTCAGGAGCTGTAGCTAAGTAGTGTTTCCAGGCTCTTATAGATACTTGAGCTGCAGAGAGAGGTGATGTGGGTGGACTCAACCCCCATGCCGTCCCTATAAATGGGGAGCAAAGGGTAGAGAGATTAAGCAAGGCTTTCTCTACTATGCGGGCCTAGTGTTTTTCTTCAGAAGCCTGACACCAATGGACCAATTGGTCTAGTAGGCATGCATTATAGTATTGTTTTAGGTTTGGTACTCCAAATCCTCCCCTAGTTTTGTGCATTGTTAGAGTCAGTTGGGCTACTCTGGGATGTTTGGAGTCCCATATGAAATCCATCATTTGTTTTTTGGCCTTCCTGAATAAGTTTTCTTGAATGTGGATAGGGTTCTAAAGAAGCATAAGAGCCTGGGTAAGAGCAGCATTTTGTATGCTGCTACTCTGCCAAACCACGAGATCTGATATGACTTCATATCCTTAATGTCTTTCTGCAGTCCCTCTAGTAGAGGGGAGAAGTTGGTATGGAACGTCTGGGATGTGGGGCAGGTCAACTGAATTCCTAAATATGAGATACTTTTTTCCCACCAGTCTAGAGGGAATAGGTCTTTAAGCTGCCTCAGCTGGTCAATGGGGATGTTTACTGGTAAGCTCTGGCATTTATCTATATTTAGTTTGTAGTAGGAGACACGGCCAAAAGTATCTAGTAGGCCGAATACTTTTGGGAGGGAGGTCTTAGGTTTAGTACAAATGACTATGATGTAATCAGCAAAAAGTATGAGTATAATGCAGAACTTGCCGGACCAGAGAATTTGAAAATTTCTGCAGCACCGAGAGTGCATAAGGCCAATTAATTTGGTCAAATTCCTTCTTGGCGTCTAGCGTCAGGAATGTAGTTGGTGTACCTGAGGTCTCTGCAATTTGCAAAAGTGACAGGAGCCACCTGGTGTTGTCCAAGGCCTGTCTGCCTGATACAAAGCTAGTCTTGTCCTTGGAGATCAATGTTGGAATGATCGACAGGAGCCTGTTTGCAAGAAACTGCATAAATCTCGCCATGCTCGAGTCTCCTCCCCGCACGTTTCTTGGCTGCTATGCAGCCAATAAACATGCAGGTAGGTACTGCACTCACTGTAATGCCAGTAGCCATGTTGGCTACTGACATTACAGTGATTGGCTGGCCGGAATGCATCATCGGGTGCTATATAGCACTCGATGACGCATGTTCAGCTCATTCGTAGTCAGGGAGAGCGGAGCATAGGAAGGGACAGAGAGTGTCATTGAATATTTTTTTGGTACAAAAATGTTTCAAAAACCAAAAAGTCCTTGTAAGGACTATTGTGTGTGACAGCAGCAATATATATTTTTAGCGCATCCTGTGCTAAATACCGTGTAATAGGCCACTGCAGACAGTTAAATTATCAGCACCATATCTCCTGTGTAAAGTGGGCGCATCCCTAAAATATCAGTGACATCCAGTGTACCTATTTCCATAGACACTGCGAACAGTGACATTACCTGTGGTACCTGTCCCGTACAACGTTTCCTAATCACAAATACCTTTGTAAAATTTTTGTGCATACACTTCCAAATCCTACGCTACTGTACGTGTGACATACTTTCATGCATATATCACATTTAAAATAAAAAAGGCGAGCAATAAGATACGGGGAAGTGGCCATGATGCTGATGGTGCACGCAGAGGCCATGGCCCTGGGCGTGGAGAAACTGTGCCTGCTGCCAGACCACAAGAAAAACAATCATCCACGATACCTAGCTTCATGTCCCAGTTTGCAGTGCGGCGCAGGACACCACTCCTGAAGTCAGACCAGTGGAACCAGGTGGGCAGTTGGATTGTAGCAGATAATGCTTCCAGTCAGTTAAGCACTACCCTGTCTTCAATCAAGTCCAGTCTCAGTAGCCAGGAGTCTGATCAACACAATCCTCACCCTAATCCTCCTTCCTCCCACCATGTACAGTCTGGCCAAACAAGTGATCCCACACTCGGATATTCCGAGGACCTCTTTTAATTGCCATTACTTGATTTGGCCCTCTTGCCAAGAACGCTTAAAGAGGGACATGAGATCTTGTGCCCTGATTCCCAACCTCTTCAGCATCCACAGTCACAAGAACATGACAGTGGGGAACGGCAATTAGTGTTTAATGAGGTGGATGATGATGAGACACAGTTGCCAATGAGTCAACCGCAATTACTGTCTAAAGAAGTTGATGAAGAGTGTCACGATCCCTAGTCAATAGGTCACATCACTGGGGTGAATTATACTAGTGAGCTCATCAAGTTACCACATAAATTCCAACCCACCTATTCTAGATGATGGAATTATGCTAACTTACTCCCCTAGATTCTAACACCCCAATATTTTCTATCACAATAGCTGCCACCACCTATACTTGTCACCACCAGACATCTGAGAAGCTCTGACAGACGTCCTTCAGAACCTCCTCCTTGAGGTTCCTTTTGTTTTGCTTTCATTTTCTCATCTCGTTAGCCTCTCTCAGCTGTCATATAGTTGCACTGATTGCATGCCTTTAAATCCCTCCCCATACTGCATCACTTTGCGGTTTACATTACTTCCTGGAGTGTGTGCATGCTGATGCTACTACTGAGTCTTCTACAGATAAGTTTTGTTCGTTCATTTGTGTTTTCCTGTTTGCTGGATCCCAGGTGACCCTGACTCCCTCTGTATCTAGTGTAGGGAGCCGGTGGTCATGTCCCCTCACTATTATAGGGTGTTCAGGTATTATACAGTCGAGGTACAAGGATATGCGATCATCTACCATTGGGATTTTCGCATAGGCTGAGCAGTTAGGGAGAGAGCCAGGTCTGATGCAGGGCTCTCCCTTTTGTTCCTTAGTTTTGGATCCAGTCAGTCGGATCTTCATTTTGTGTCTTCTAGTTTTCTGTACACCTTCCGTGACAATACTATAAGGCAATAGGGGCCTATACTCAGATATTCTCTCAAACCCAAATTTAACACAGTAACACAGGTTATCTATATGGGACCTAAAATCCCCTGAAACACTACTGGTAACGTTATTCCCTCCGAAAGAACAAGTTCTATAAGAACACAAGGAAGGGACTTATTAATGTTTAAATTTAATACACAATAGTGCAGTGCAATACAAAAAGAAAGTGTCAGATAAAAGATTAAAACTAACTATACATACAATAACAATGCACTGAACAGATAAAATAAACAGGATAAAATACGGAATATTGGCTTACTGAGATGCAGCAGTTAAATTCTGGCTGTGGGGACAGCTGAAGATATGGGCAGTCAACGCCAAACAATGTGGATCCCCAAAAAGGCTGACAATTACCTGTTCCCAAACACCCATTTTTATCTCCCCTCAGCCGGGGGGTGGGCTGTGAGGGAACCTCCCTCCTTTCGGTCCGCCCTTCTGGGACGTCTGATGTTATTCAGGTTTCTACCCCACCTTCCCAGAAGACTGACTGAGGTGGCAATATGAATTATGACGATTCCTCGCTGTATGACAGGGACTGCGGGTACAGGTATGATCCCATAATCTGAGTCGCTTCGTCCCAGTCATACAGACACCAAATATGATTGAGTTATGATTTCCAGAAAGCCAGATCCTGAATCCCGAGGAATGCCTCCTGTCCAGTATGGTGCGCATAGATTCTGTCTGAAGCCCATGTCAGGTTGAACACAATTATTAGGGTTCTGAGGCTGTGGGTGCCATGAGGTCGGAGTTATGGCTTCTGATATTTTATTCATCTACTGAATGGCTTATACCACCCACTGGTCTAGCAGCCAACATGTCTAGGGTGGCTGTGTATTTTACGTAACCCCCTCCCAGGTGTTCATTAGGATGTCCAAATGGTTTTCAATTAGCAGGCCTGTGCTAAAAGGGGCTTCCCCTGATAATATGGAGTTTCTCACCTAGTCTTCAGATGCGCTGGCATCGAGAGGCACCAGTTGCATTTGCTTAATAGATCAATTAGCCACTGCTATATAATCAGTTATTGATAATGTAAATTTAGGAGAATATGATATCTATCTATCTATATATCTATCTGTCTATTTACCTCGGATTTCGTTACAAAGAGGTTGAGACACAGTTGTGGTTAGGTCAACAAATCAGGAGGATAATCAGAGTGAGGAAGTGGAAGAGGAGGTGGTGGACGATGAGGTCACTGACCCAACCTGTGAAGGTGGAAAGACGAGCGAGGACAGCAGTACAGAGGGGGAGGAATCTGCAGCACCGCAACAGGCTGGAAGAGGCAGTGGGGGGTCAAAAGGGAGAATGCGGGCCACACCACACAGGCTCGCAACTGTTCCACGGAGCACCCCGTTGCGGAAATCTCCCTTGCCAAGGGGTAGATGTCCTGCTTTTTTTAGGAAAGTGCAGATAACAAAAGAATAGTAGTTTGCAACCTGTGCCATACGAAAATGAGCAGCGGCGTGAACACTAGCAACCTCATCACAACCAGCATGATCTGCCACACGGCATCCAAGCACCGTAATAAGTGGGACGAATGCCTGGGTTAACAATATGTGTCTGGGGGTCACACCACTGCCTCCTCTTCCCCTTTGTTACGCGCTGGCCAATCCCCTTTCGAAGGTGCAGGCCCAGAATGCCTCCCGCTCTGCACCTGGACCTTCGTAAGCACCATCAGCTAGCACATCCACTTCCGTGTCCCAGCGCAGCGTCCAAATGTCCATACCCCAGGCTTTTTAACGCAAGCGAAAATACGCAGCCACCCACCCACAGGCCATAGCACAAAATGCACAGCTTTCCAAATTACTGGCCTTGGAAATATTGCAATTTAGGCTTGTGGACGCTGAGGCCTTCCGCAGCCTGATGTCGGCGGCTGTCCCACATTACGCAGTCCCCAGCTGCCACTATTTTGCAAGGTGTGCCATGCCCGCCTTAAACCAATATGTGTCCCGTAACATCACACGTGCCCTGACCAAAGCAGTTACTGGGAAGATCCACTTAACCATGGACAAGTGCATTCGGCCAGGGACACTACATTTCCCTGACGGCACACTGAGTGAATGTTGTGGCACAGGTGCTACCGACGCCAAGGATTGCAGGCCCTACGTCGATCAGGGTTTCCGCCAGCACCTACGTTAGTGGCTCCAAACCCCACTTCTCCGCCTCAACTTCCACCTCTGATTTATCCGCGTGCAGCACCAGTCAGTCATCAGTAGGTAGCTTGAAGCAGTGTAGCACTGCAATGGGGAAGCAGCAACAGGCCGTGCTGAAGCTGATAAACTTAGGGGACAAACAGCACACTGCTGTAGAGCTGTGGCAGGGGATAAGAGACCAGACTGAGCTGTGGCTCTCGCCACTCAACCTACAACCAGGCGTGGTTGTGTCTGATAATGGCCGTGACTTGGTGGAGGATTTGGAGCTCAGCAAGCTCAGACATATCTGATGCCTAGCCCAAGTGTTCAACCTTGTGGTTCAGCAGTTTCTCAAAACCTACCCCAATATGCCTGAGCTACAGGTGAAGGTGCGCCGCGTGTGTGCACATTTCTGAAAGTCATCGACAGCTTCAGCCGGTCTGTCGACGCTGCCGCAGCTCTTGAAATTGCCAGCTCACTGGCGGTTTTGCGACGTGAGCACGCGCTGGAACTCCACTTTCCACATGTTGGTCAGGCTTTGTGAGCAGCAGAGGGCAGTAGTAGGATACCAGCTGCAACATAGTCGTCGCCTTTCCAGTCAGCTTCCGCTATTCACAAGCGAGGAGTGGACATGGATGTCTGACCTGTGTGAGGTTTTAAGAAACTTTGAGGCGATAACTATTATCAGCGTAACCATCCCACTTCTGTGTCTACTCAAACGCTCGCTGCTCACAATTAAGACTACGCTTTGCATGTGGAAGAAGTGGAAATGGGGGAAAACATTACACAGGGTGATAGCCAGACCACCCTCAGTTCGTCTTCTCAGCGCGAATTGGACAATGAAGAGGAGGAGGAGACGGTTGCCTCTGTTACAGGGGGTAGTACCCATGGAAGTTTAATTCCATATGTTTAGCATGGGTGGGCAGAAGAGGATGAGGGGATTTAGAAGTCTGGCGGAGGAGTACGTAGCAGATCGCGTCAGCGTCCTTAATTATCCCTCAGTGCTTTACAACTACTGGGTGTCCAAGCTGGACACGTGCCATGAACTGGCGCTCTACGCCTTGGAGGTGCTGGCCTGCTCTGCTGCCAGCGTTTTGTCTGAGCGGGTATTTAGTGCTGCTGGTGGCATTATAACAGATAAGCGTATCCACCTGTCAACTGAAAATGCTGACAGGTTGACTCTTATAAAAAAATGAACAACGCCTGGATTGATCATGACTTCTCGACTCCACCAGAGGAAAGCTGATGAACATAAAGGCACTTAAAATGTGTTGTTTATAATGTTCTGAATACACTGTATTCCCATGCACCTCTTCCACCACAAACAAGGGTAGATGGTTGAATCTTTATTTTCTTATCCTCCTTCTCCTCTTCCATCATATCAACACATGCTTATTCGTCGCAAATAATGCCCTTGCATATGTGAACTTCATATATAATGTTATACAGCTCACAGCAGGCGATCACATATAATTTTTTAAAGGGTCAGCTCACCAGCAGGCCCTTGCATATAATATTTTTAGAGGGTCCGCTCAACAGCAGGCCCTCACATATAATGTTTTACAGGGTCAGCTCACCAGCAGGCCTTCACCTACAATCTTTTACAGGGTCAGCAAACCTGAAGGCCCTTGCATATAATGTTTTAGAGGGTCAGCTCACCTGCAGGCCCTCACCTACAACCTTTTAGAGGGTCAGCTCACCAGCAGTCCCGCACCTAAAATCTCTTACAAGGTAAGTTCACCCAACACGCCCGCACCTAAAATCTTTCATAGGGTCAGCTCACCTGAAGGCCCTTGCATATAATGTTTTAGAGGGTTAGCTCACCAGCAGGCCTGAACCTAAAATCTTTTACAGGGTCAGCTCACCAGCAGGCCTGCACCTAAAATCTTTTACAGGGTCAGCTCACCTGTCACAGATGATGTTGCAGATAGCTGGAACTAATAAATAAACATCTGACTGGCTTGATCCCAAACTAAGGAGCATATGGGTGAGCCCTATAAAACCCTAAGAGCTCTCCCTGACTGCTATGCCCATGCAAGGGTCTCGATGGTAGACGATTGCATGTCCACGTACCTACGACTGTATGACATCTGAAAACCCTATAATAGTGAGGGGACACGACCACCGTCTCCCTGCACTTAATACGGACGGAGTCAGGGTCACTTAGAATCAAGCCAGCAAGGAAACACAAATAAAGGAAAGGGCTTATCTGAGAAAATAGCAACAGCAGCCTCCAGCACTGAACACCTCATCCAGGAAGTAGTTTAAACCGCAAAGTGAGGCAGTATGGGAGGAAATATAAAGGGAGACAATTAGTCTAAATAGGTGACACCCGGTGACACCTGAAGAAGGAAAGGAGATGAGAAAGTAAAACCAAAACCAAGAACGCCATGCAAGAGGTAGAGAAGAATGTCTGCTAGACCTTCTCACAGAACTGGCGGTGACAGTACCCCTCCCTCTACAGGTGGACTCTGGACACCCAGAGCCCACCTTCTCAGGATGAGACCTATGGAAAGCCCTGATGAGACGAGTGGCCTTAATGTCCGCCACTGGGACCCACATCCTCTTCTCAGGACCATAACCCTCCCAATGAACGAGGTACTGGAGAGAACCGTGGATAATGTGAGAATTCACAATCCTAGAGACCTGAAATTCAAGATTACCATCAACAACAATCGGAGGAGGAGGTAAAGAGGAGGGTACAGTGGGTTGGACATAAGGTTTTAATAGGGACCTATGAAAAACATTATGGATCTTCCAAGCCCAATAAACTTAGGACCCAACTTCCAGGAGGGAACCTTCAGTTTGATATTCTTTGTAATCGAATTAACTGGTGATTCACAATAGCGTTTACGTACTAGCTCAAAGTGTATCTATTTACTGCCTAAATAAAGTACGTTAAAATATTCTTTATTAGATTATATATTAAAATTGTCTGCAACACATTAGGCTTGGTAGGGTGAAATGGGATATCTCAGACTGATGATGCTGATCCCTATAATCATCCCTACCACTAGAACTCCAAAATATAAGGAGTCAATAATATACGGCGTGTTCCTTTATTAATCTAGGGTGTATAGCTAGCTTCCATACATAGGCACCTGATTGAAACAGTGGGTGAATGTGACAGGTCTCCAGTGGGAGAGACTCTGCACACCACACAGTGTCAAGTAGCACTACTAGGATAGCCCAAATCCCAATCAATAAAGGTGTAGGAACAGGCCGTAGGCTTCTATAGTCAGCAAGTCAATCTGTAGTTGTTATCACAGCAAATGATTGCTCGACGCGTTTCTCTTATCCAACCTGTTGGTTGGTTCATCAGGAGCAAATAGCTGAAGCCTCTGTTATCACCGCATGTCACCCTCTCACACCGGGTGCATTACAGAGCAGCAAGAGGCCTCAGAGATCATCTGACTAAATGTGGAACTATATGCAGTTAGTGTGATGCATATAGCCCTATATCGCACATCAAGTTCACTGTCACCGTTTTGATTTCATTCCCCTTACACTGGGGATAACGGTCACTCATGAACTGGGTGTTATCACAGAGAGTGCTGGACGCCACTGATGACGTGCGTGCAGCAGAGAGCCTTCGGCAATATGGCCGTGACCCGCGCGTAGCACGGGCTTGTTTAAATGGAGGAGACACCTCCCATCTATAAGGCCACCTTACCCGATACCCAATCCGGAGCAGAGCGCGTCATCCGGCCGCGCATTGTTTATCCCGTCGCGGCCGGATGACGCGCATCCCATCTCGTCATCAGCAAGGGACTGTGAAAGCTGCCGCTCCACCCACCTCTCCGCGTCATCCATAGGGGAGGGGAGAAGCCAATGACAGATGTCTTCTCTCTTTACTGCATTGTTAAAGCAGAAGGGAGGACATGTGTTTGTTCTGTAAAGATTGCTCTGGTTTTATAAACGTCAGAGGACATCAATAATATTCTTTGTAGACAACCACACCAGATCACCCACATTCAGGTCCGGACCAGGCACACGTCTCTTATCCGCCACACGCTTATATCTCTTATTCATACTCTTCAGATTACCCTGAATCTTTTGCCAAATAAATGACAAAGACGAGGAAAATCTCTCCTCATCAGGTAAACCAGAAGACCCCTCTCCAGAGAATGTCCCAAACTACGGATGAAACCCATATGCACCAAAAAATGGTGACTTATCAGAGGACTCCTGGCGACGGTTATTTAAAGCAAACTCAGCAAGGGACAAAAAAGATTCCTGATTCTCCGCCACAAAACCGCGCAGATATGTCTGATTGACGTGTTCGGTCTGACCATTCGACCGCGGGTGAAAAGCAGAACAGAACAACAACCGAATCCCCAAGCGAAAACAGAAGGCCTTTCAGAATCTGGAAACAAATTGTGTGCCCGTCAGAAACAATGTCGGAAGGAATGCAATGCAGTTTAACAATGTGATCAACAAACGCTTGCGCCAACGTCTTAGTATTGGGTAACCCAGGAAAGGGAATGAAATACGCCATTTTGCTAAAACTGTCCACTACTATCAGGATCACAGTCTTCCCCGAGGAACGAGGCAGGTCCGTAATGAAGTCCATGGACAGATGCGTCCAAGGACGGGAAGGAATGGGTAACGGGAGGAGGGAACCCGATGGCCGTGAATGAGGGACCTTGGCACGAGCGCAGGTCTTGCAGGCTGCCACAAAACCCTCAACCGTCTTATGAAGATCCACCAGAATCTCTGAACAATGAGATCCACTGTGGCTCTACTCCCCGGGTGCCCAGCAATGACAGTATCGTGGTGCTCCTTAAAAACCTTGTGTCGTAAAGCGAGAGGACAAAGACCAGGAGCCTCTGCCTGGGCTGCCTGAACCTCTGCCTCCAAATGAGGATAAAGAGCAGAGACGACCACCGCTTCAGCCAAAATGGGAACCGGGTCTTCAAAGTTCCACCTCCTGAAAAACAACATGACAGGGCACCCGCCTTCACATTTTTAACCCCAGGGCAGAACGTGACAACAAAGTTAAACCTAGAAAAGAACAAAGACCATCTGGCCTGTCTCGGGTTGAGACGCTTGGCTGATTCCAAGTAGGCCAGATTCTTTTGGTCGGTAAACACGGTAATAGGGTGTCTGGCTCCCTCTAACCAATGGTGCCATTCCTCAAAAGCTAATTTGATGGCCAACAACTCCCTATCTCCCACATCATAATTTCTCTCTGCAGAGGAGAGTTTCCATGAGAAAAAGGCACACGGTCGCCATTTGGCAGGAGAGGGGCCCTGAGATAAGACCGCACCCACACCCACCTCAGAAGCGTCCACCTATACAATAAAAGGTAGAGAGACATTAGGTTGTACCAAAATGGGAGCGGAAGCAAAACTCTCTTTGATACTAGAAAAGGCTTTAAGTACATCTACCGACCATGAGGAAAAATCTACCCCCTTTTTAGTCATATTAGTGAGTGGCTTAACAACAGAAGAATAATTCAAAATGAACTTTCTGTAATAATTGGTAAAACGCAAAAACCGCATCAGCGCCTTCTAATTCTCAGGAAGCTCCCAATCAAGCACAGCGCGGACCTTCTCAGGGTCAATGCGAAAACCAGAAGCGGAGAGAAGAAAACCAAGAAATTGAATCTCCGGAACCGCAAACACACATTTTTCCAGTTTAGCGTACAATTTATTCTCCCGCAGAATCAGCAAGACCTGACGTAGGTGGTCCCAATAAGTCTTGAAATCAGGAGAAAAAAAATCTAAATGTTATCTAGATACACCAGTACAAATTTCCCCATTAAATGATAAAAAAAATGCTGTTCACAAAATGTTGGAAGATGGCCAGAGCATTCATCAAACCAAAGTGCATAACCAAATTCTCGAAATGACCCTCAGGGGTATTGAAGGCCATTTTCCATTTGTCCCCTTCCCTGACCAGGTTGTATGCCCCTCTCAAATCCAACTTAGAAAAACTTTAGCCCCAACAATCTGGTTAAACAGATCCGGGATCAGAGGAAGTGGATATGGGTCACGAATTGTGATACGGTTCAGCTCCCTTAAATCCAAACAAGGTCTTAAACAACCATCTTTTTTCTTAGTAAAAAAAACAGCGGCAACAGGTGATTTCGAGGGTACGCATAGCGACTCTTTCAGGTTGGGAGAGATTGTATAAACGTAATTTTGGCAGCTTGGCGCCTAGGATGAGATTAATAGGGCAGTCGTACTCCCGATGAGGGGGCAATTCCTGGACACCACACATCCAAAAATTCAGAGAGAAAAGATGGCACAGTCTTGGTAGAAACCTCTAAAAAAGACGCCGTGAGGCAATTCTCTCTGCAAAACTCACTCCAACCATGTATTTTCCTTGCTTGCCAATCAATAGTGGGGTTATGTTTAGTGAGCCAGGGTAGCCCCAACACTAGAGGAGTAGGTAAACTGCTTAGGACGAAACACGACATATCCTCAACATGAGCGTCACCCACAGTTAAACGGATATTGTGAACTATGCCCTTTAATTTCAATACGTTTTTATTGTCAGAATAAAAGTGTCAATTGCACAAGGTACAGAGTGCAAGTTGCATGCGATTCACAAACAATATACACATAATATTCCGATTTTCCTGTTTTACAGAATAGTACAGAAAGGATACAAGAATATCTGAGTAATAAATGTCTGATATAGACAGTATATGTGAACATAGGTATATAAACATAAAAAATGAAAAGTTAACAACATTCCGAGCTGTGAAATTAATATAGCATCAAGCAAGTGTGCCGATTGTAGCTGAGACTAACACTACTGCCTGATAGCTGAGGATAACTATCTTATGACTTTACGCTTCGTCCTAACTTATGTTTTCTCGGCCCTGTTGGCCCTCTATTGACTTCCTCCATTTAGATGGGTTGCCGGGTTCACACGTTTCCAAGCTTCCCAATTTGACAAGAGTTGGGCAACACGGAAAGATTGATGTGTGATTATGTATTCGTACGATATTGTAGTATTGACTGCGTTGATAATCTTGCAGCCCAGGGGTATTAGTGCTTTTCCAGTTTCTCGCGATTGCCAGTCTTGTAGAAACTAGCATGTGTAGAATGCTGGTCCTAAATTTGGTTAGCAACTTGTCTAAACCTATAAACAATAGCGCCAGGGCTGGATCAAGAGGGACAGTATGACCGACCACCCCTGATATCTTATTAAATATTTGGGACCATAGAGAGGTGATTTTCGGGCAGGCCCAGAATATATGTAGCATCGTTCCCCTGTGTCCGCAGTCCCTCCAGCAGTCTGATTTCGAGTTTGGGTAAATAGCATGTAGCCTCACTGGAGTATAGTACCACCTTAGAGTCATTTTCAGATGCGACTCTAGGTGAGAGACACATTTTAGGGTGGAAATAGCTAATTTGTTTGCGATATCCCATTGGGTAAGGGTGAAGGATTGACCGAGCTCAGCCTCCCATGCCAACAGAGGGGCAGTTCTGAGAAAACTGTCTTTTGCCCCTAGGAACATATATACTGGCCTGAGCCCCTTCGAGACTGAACCCACAATCGACCAGTGTGATAACAGTTGGAGGTTACTGCTTACTTTGAAGGAGGGGTTATTAGACAGCACATGCCTTATTTTTAGGTAAGAGAATGCCTCTTGCTGAGGGATATTACTAGAGCGTGTAACCTCTTCGAAGGACTTTAGATCCGAGTCCGTTAAGAGGTCAGCCAGAGTAATAACGCCGCAGTCTTTCCAGACATTAATATTCAAATCTGGAACCAAATGTTGGAGAGACTCCAGTGGGGTGAGGTGGGCCACCGAGGTAGGAACCGCCCTTCCACTCACATGGTATGTTTTCCTTTGGGCTACAGATGTGGAGACACAAAAGGCAGGTTGGAGGCCAGAATAGGAATCGTGTAGAGCTGCCATAAGAAGGGCACGCAAGTTGTGTCCGGAGACCTGTGATTGTTCAATGTGAACCCAATGTTTCTCAACTAGAGATGAGCGAACTTCTGTTTTAAGTTCGGCGTCTAAAGTTCGGGTTTGGATTAGCGGAGAATCCCGATCTGGAACCGGATATGGATTCCGACTTCCGTTGTGGTCCGTGGTAGCGGAATCAATATTCGGCCATTATTGATTCCGCTACCACGGACCACAACGGAAGTCGGAATCCATATCCGGTTCCAGATCGGGATTCTCCGCTAATCCAAACCCGAACTTTAGACGCCGAACATAAAACAGAAGTTCGCTCATCTCTATTCTCAACATCTCCTTTCCACCACTCTTTGAGTTGGTTAATTCTAGAGGCGAGATAGTAATCGTACAAGTTCGGTAAGCCTAAACCCCCATGCCTCCTGTGTCTGCACATAATGCTTCTGGCAATTCTTGGTCTAGTTTTGTTCCAAGTCAATGCATTTAGCATCCGATTTGCCAGATTAAAAAAGGAGTAGTTCGGGACTGGAATAGGTATGGTGCGAAACAGATACAGGAACTTTGGAAGTATGTGTTGTTGAAGTGAACTATGCCCTTTAACGATCTTTGAGAAACTGGAGCGGAATCGATAGCAAAAACAGGTATATCCTTTTCCAAAGTGCATACCTGGAAACCATGCGTTATTGCAAATTGATTATCAATGAGATTGACAGCTGCTTCACTAACTACAAAAATCTCACAAACAATGTTCTTGCTGTCTAGTGCCACCCTGGCAGGTAGGAGAAAACGGGAACTACAAGCAAACGGCAAACCTTCCATTTCCGCATCAACCTTGCCAATAGTAGCTAATGGAAATTTTTAGAGTGTTTTTTTTCTTTTTGTTTTTCTTTTATTACCCTCAGAAAACTCCATGAATCTCCTAGAGCGAATGATTTATACCCCCACAACAGAAACAAACCCTCCTCTGAGAGTGGAATCCTCTACTATCAGAAGCAAGCAAACCCAGCTGCATGGCCTCCTCCTCAGAGGGGATTGAGAGAGACTGGAGACCCCTGCGCAGTGAATGAGACAGCCCCACTGTCCCTGGGCTGAATAAGACAGGAAGGAGTAGTCTCCTCTCTCTCTCTCTCTCTCTCTCTAAGACGCCTGTCAATACGAACAGCTAGAGACATGGCAGAGTCTAACGAGGCTGGTCTCTCATGAAAATCAAATGCATCTTTCAATCTTTCCGAAAGACCATGGCAAAATTGACTTCGGAGTGCAGCATCATTCCAACCAGTATCAGCTGCCCATCTATGAAATTCAGAACAATAAATCTCTGCGGACTGTTTACCCTGGCATAAAAGACGCAGTTTAGATTCAGCCAGAGCAATACGATCCGGGTCATCATATATCTGCCCCAGGGCTACAAAAAATTCATCCACCGATTGGAGGGGCCGTGCCCCCACCGGCAGCAAAAAGGCCCAAGACTGAGCGTTATCCCTGAGCAGCGAGATGATGATCCCCACCCTCTGCTCCGGAGTTTGCAAGCCTAAAGCGAACAAAATTCTCACTACCCCCGGAGAACGTATCCGGAAGCGAGATCTTAGGCTCGGAACAAACTCCATGAACGCCAGCAGAACCAGTCACCTGAAACTGAGACACAGTTTTACGGAGATCTGCTACCTCCATCGAAAGACCTTGCATGCGGTTAATCAAGGCTGAAACCGGATCCATGCTTAAGACGGTTATGGCGGTTTATAATGTCACAGATGAGGTTGCAGATAGCTGGAACTAATAAATAAACATCCGACTGGCTTGATCCCAAACTAAGGAGCATATGGGTGAGCCCTATAAAACCCTAAGAGCTCTCCCTGACTGCTATGCCCATGCAAGGGTCTCAATGGTAGACGATTGCATGGCCACGTACCTACGACTGTGTGACACCTGAGAACCCTATAATAGTTAGGGGACACGACCACCGGCTCCCTGCACTTAATACGGACGGAGTCAGGGTCACTTAGAATCAAGCCAGCAAGGAAACACAAATAAAGGAAAGGATTTATCTGAGCAAACAGCAGCAGCAGCCTCCAGCAGTGAACACCTCATCCAGGAAGTAGTTTAAACCGCAAAATGAGGCAGTATGGGAGGGAATATAAAGGGAGACAATTAGTCTAAATAAGTGACACCTGGGAGAAGGAAAGGAGATGAGAAAGTGAAACCAAAACAAAGAACGTCATGCAAGAGGTAGAGAAGAACGTCTGCCAGACCTTCTCACAGAACTGGCGGTGACATCACCAGCAGAACCTCGCATATAATTTTTTACAGGATCAGCTCACCAGCAGGCCTTCACCTACAATATTTTACAGGGTCAGCTCACCATTTGGCCCGCACCTAAAATCTTTTACAGGGTCAACTCAACTGCAGGCCCCCACCTAAAATCTTTTACAGGGTAAGATCACCTGCAGGCCCTCACCTAATTATACCTAATATGCAATTTGCGCGCATGCGGTCTTGCTTGGATGTAGTAGCCATAGCTGTTTCCTAGGCTCCCTCTCCGGAATCGAACCATGATTCCCCATTACCCACGGTCTACATGGGCTGAAAATAACATTGAAAGTTGATAGGGCAGACATCCGAATGGATCGTCGTCATCACAGGGATGTGCGATCGGCCCCAGGTTATCTAGAATAACCAAAGCGGCAGCAGGCCCTTGCACATAATGTTTTAGATGGTCAGATCAGCAAGCCCTTGCCCCCAAATGTTTTTGAAGGTCACCAGCAGGCCATCAATCATAATTTTTCAAGGCTGTGTATGAATTTATGTGTAACAAAGGGTGTATTGTATTGTAGCAGCGACCTGGGAGTCCAAGATGCATCCAGACATCCTCCCCATGCTGTTCCCGAACCATTTTGATGGTGTTTCCATCAATTTGTGACCTTTTCCTATGAACCAGGGTGTTCCTGGTTTAATGCTCGGGTTCTCCCATTGACTTCCATTATACTCGGGTGCTCGGTAGAGTACCCGAGCGTCCCGATGTGTTCAGCCCGAGCCCCCGAGCACTATGGCGCTCGATCAACACTACTTATGACAGTGTCATAAGGTAAAAGGCTGGACCTCTGGGGTACTGTTTCCACTTCCCTGCTGATGTACGGCACAGACAGGAGGTAAGTGTTGAACCTCCATGCATAATCTGAGGTTCTAGAGGGGGATTCCAAGAGTAGCAACACTATCGGGGCCTGATCTGACCATTGAATAGTTCCAATTTCAACAGCGGAGGTGATGTCTATAAGGGATCGGCTCACCCAAAACATATCAGTACGGGAGTACGTTTTATGGACCCAGGAGTAAAATATGTAATCTTTTTCATTGACATGCAGGATACACCATATATCATATAAGTCACGGGCCCACGCTAGTTTTGCCACTAAGATCTTGCGGGATGTGGGGCCTGCTGTGGAATCTAATGAGGTGCTGCATATGGCATTGAAATCACCACAGATTAGTGCATGGCCCTTCTGCACCTTTTGTAGTTTGCCTAGTAGACGCCGGAGGAAGCGTTCTGTGTGTGAATTGGGCGCATAAAGATTAATTGTAGTGTATTCTATATTGTTAATGAGGCAATGTACAATTATGTATCTCCTATGCAGATCAATCCAGGTTTGGTATATCTGGACTGCCACTGACGTTCTAAAGGCAATAAGTACGCCTCTTTTTTTTCTTGAGGAAGGATGAGTGAATTATAAGGGGATAGTCCCTGTGGTGGAGCTTGGGTGGGTTGGAGGATGATATATGGGTCTCCTGCAGCCTTGGAAATTCAACTCCGGCCACATTGCCGACCGCTTGAATGGGCTGTTCAGTCCCCTCACATACATAAAAGGGATAGAGACGTAAGCTGGTTCCAGTTATCTCAGTTTGGGGGGGATCGAACAGCCATCCCAGCAGATATATCATGGCAAGGACATTCCCTTGGACACAATTTTACATAAAGAACAGTAAGAGGAAAACAAAGCATGTATGTATGAAGTAAACCATTAAGAAACAAGATCTGTACCCAAACCGTGTTCTCGCTCTTAGGGCTATAGGTACTTGTCAACCAGTCTTGTTGGAGAAGTGATCTTGTTCGCTAGAGGGTCCTCTTCAATGGGAATGTGCCTTCTGATTAGGAAGACATTGCCTTCTTCCACTGTGGCAGCGGCATGAAAAGTTCCCTTTCTGTTGATAAGTATTTTAGTGGGAAATACCCATCAATGTGGTATAGCGTGTTGTCGCAGTAGAGATGTAAGTCGAGCAAGGCACCTGCGGGCCTGCAAGGTGGCCGCAGACAGATCTATGTACAGATTCAAGGCGATATAGGGTTCCGGTAGCGGCTGTTGTTTATGTGCAATCTCCATAAATTTTTCTTTGACATGGTAGAAGGTATATCTGCAAGGACATCCCTAGGCCAGGAGGTTGGGTGGTTTGGGGACGCTATGAGCCTGGTCTATGCCGAGTTCATATTCGGCACAGGTGGGGAGTAGTACCTTGGCAAACTGTTGCACGTATTCCTGAAGTTCCGATCCCGGAATTGTCTCTGGCATATTGCTGAATTTAATGTTGTTCCTGCGATTGCGATCTTCGTAATCTACCATTTTTGCTGGCAGCGTGTCTACTCTTCTAGCGCGTTGTGGGAGTCCACCTTCTCATTATGTGCTTCAGCAAAGGACGCCATTTTAGACTCGACATGAGAGACTCTGTCCCCTAGATCATTGAGTACAGAGTGCAGCAGAAGTAGGAGCTTAGAAAAGGCCTTATGAAGGGAGAAATGCAGGGCCAGCAGCATATCTTTCAGTGTATTTTCAGAGGCCGCTTTATCTGAGGTTTGAAGTTTAGAAAATTCATCATTGTCCTCCGTGGGGGTAAGATGGAGCAATGCAGTGTTGTTTTGGTCTGCGGCGTGCATGCGTTGTCTCTGCTTCTGAGGGCTTGCTAGGACAGAGTCCTGGTTTCTCTTGGGGGTAGAGGTATAGCTGCCTAGCCCTCTGGGCGCCGAGGGTCATCGAGGCCCATGTAAGACTGCATGTCTGTGGCCAGCAATGTCATCTCCTTCGGTTTCGAACGACCCAGGAGAGTACCAGTCGCCGTTTAGAGATAATTGCTGAGCAGCGGAGGAGTTTGGGGCTGGTGCCGCATCTAGGTGAGGCGGGGGATCTGCTGGGGCAGCGCTGCGCATCTGCGTCCTCTCAGTGGCGCCATCTTTGTTCACCTCCTTTCCATAAAAGAAGTGCTCCAGGGAACCTCGCACCTTTATATTTCGGCGCCTTCTCTTCCCCGTTTGTCTCGCTGCCATTGCCGATCAGTTAGCTGCACTGCAAGTCGCTTGTGGAGTTGCTGGTCGGGAGAGATAAATCGCGGGTCCCGGAGCTCACATGCTAAGAGACCATCTTAGGTGTCGGCCAAGCCACTACCCCGGCCCTGGATCTTTTGAGACCCTAGGAATGCCCCTGCTATAGACAAGATGATTCGCTTCTTAATTCTGCTGCTAGTTGTGTAAACTCCTGGCTCACATCTTATTTTGTTTGCTTGGTTTAACATGACCAAAAGTATGTGGGTTTGGTTATTTCAGATATGCACTGGTGAATAACATCAAACACATACCGATGTAAGTCCAACATAAAAAATATCATGGGTTATAGTGAAAACTCTGGGGCTCAATGTAGCAAATTTCTGTCTTGCTTAACCTAAATGGACATTGTAGGTGCTATTATAGAATAGAATAATGTATGACATAAGAATCACCTGTCTGTACACATGACTGCTATGTAAGTGGAAAATGCATGACTCTGCAAAATGTTATTTTTTAACAGGTGGTTGATTGGGTACTGTTAATGGCCTTATGAACCTTCAAAACTTCATGGCCATTAAAAATAACTGACGACTGCCAATCAAAAACACTATGGTGCTGCATTGCAGCTACGTCTCGACTGACACTAGCGTTTAGAAGCTCAGATCTCTTGGACGGTATTAGTTTTTATTGGGCGTAGAACAACAGGTTTCGTGTGTGGACCACATACTTAATGTTAAACCCATGGGAGTGTATGGTCCACGCACAAAACTCCTTGTGCTACTATACCAAATGAAAACTAATATTAGCCATCTGCAATTGACTAACTTGAACCAGTACCTGACAAAAAAATTAAAAATATAAATAAAATATCTTTGAAACCAGTTGTAGCATTTTTCTTTACCAGACTCATTGTGGAAGCCAAGTGGATCATAACCTACAGCTTCATTGAGACAACTCCTGAACAGGCACTTCCAAGTGCTATGCCTTAGAGAAACCTCCAAAGGTAACCAATAAGTACTACCAGATATATCTTACAACTGCAATTTGCGGTCCTCCCTATGAAGTGCTGTGTTTGTGTTTCATTTTTGTAATAGCTAAATAATTTTGGCCTACTTCACAAAAAAGCTTCATATTAGTCCAAGAACAGAAATAGCAATATCAAGTGCTGGCTTATTTGGGGCTTATCACCCAACTATAGTACCTACCCTCAAATAATGTTATTCCTAGAAAAGGAAGGATGCTATAGAACCAAACTATGGAGCATTCCATATTACAGTTCATAACTTTTTTTTTTGTATACTCATCAAGTAGATATAAATATGGATGTTTGAGCATCTTTGCCCCTATAAAAATTTTATTCCCCAGCTTTTTGCCAATAGGTAATTTTCCTATTACAGAACGGTATGCCTTTGTCACAAATACTGAAGATACCAAAATGGGATTTTCAAGTACATTGTGTACACTTGCTGGGATAAAAAGCAGTAAAGTTGCCTTCAGTCAGCTTTATATCTTGTAATGATTTTAAGCTTGTTTCCTACAAACACAGCAAGGAAGATTTATCTTTAAACACAGTAGGTCAGCATCAGAGTGTGTGAGGTAACTGCATAGCAGGAATGTCAGGCCTTGTTTTAGTCTTTGACAGAATAGTGAATATAGAGGGAATAAAAAGGTAAAAAGAGGTTTCAATGAGAGGTCATGAAATTCGTGGAGTTGTAAGACCATATTTTGTTAAATAAAAAGTTAATGTTCTAAACAAGTACCAGAAAACCCCTTTTTTTACTGTTTGTAGAACTATGGGTATATCCAATATAGTTACAGTACTGTAAAGTACTGTGATAGGTACCCCTAACAGTACTAGACAAAATATATTTAAAAAATGGGGGAGTAGGTAATAAGAGAAAAGATAGAATGTAACTTTTACTAATATGCTTTAAAATAAAGGGCAATAATTACCCACATTACAAGATCACTAACTAGTAGAAAATAAACACACAAACAGTGGATATTGTGTGAAAACATTTGTATTGAAACAGTCTTACCAAGAGTGAGGTAGCCTCCTGTAATATAAGTTCTATATTACAAGAGACTACACTCTGACTCTGTCCTGGAGCGATCAGTCAACATCCAATTGGAAAAACATTAACACCGTTAATCTATGGAATGGTTATTCAAAGGGTCATCAGATGGTTACCTTGTTCCTGGTAAGTTTTCACACACATCCAGTGATTATGTTCATTTTTAGATCGTGATTTTGTAATGTGTATGATTATTGCCCTTTACAGTATTTTAAAGCATACTAGTAAAAGTCACACTTTAGCTTTTCTCTTTTATTACAGTCTACTCTCCCTTTTTTCACTAAATTTAGGACTATGAATGCCAGTGGTTGTGATTTCTGAAGCTTAGTGATACAGTTCAAATTCTGGCATAGATTAGGTGCACAGACTGCTGGAGGATGTGCTTAATTTATCACACAACATGGCAATGCTTCACTTTGCACATACACTATTAATAAAGAATTGGGGATAGTTGGCTTTCTGGTGAAATTTATGGAAAACGGAAAAAGTTCACGCTACAGTGACATTATATCATGAAAAAAGGGCATTTAAGTAGAAACATACAATGGTGATTTCCTCATTTCAAACAATTTATTGAAACAAAAGCCAACAACAATGGTGGGTATACCCCCATAAAAAATGTCAATGTCTCAATAGCTGGTCATGTGGCCTTGAACATCAATAACAGCTTGACAATGACATCTCATGCTGTTCACAAGTTGACTTATTGTCTGCAGGGGCATGGCATCCCACTCTTCTCGAAGGGCGACCCTCAGGTCATTGAGGTTCTGGGGTACAGACTTATGAGCCTTTACTCAGCTGATCCTATTTGTTTTCAATGGGATTCAGGTCTGGAGAAAGGGAATGGCTACTGGAGACTGGAGTACCTCAAATGGAGTGGCCTGCCCTAATAATGTGACCTCGATGAGCAGATGCATTGTTATCCATGAAGATGAATTTAGGCCTGTGTTGTTCATGCAGAGGCACAGTGACTGGATTAATGCTGTTATTCAAGTAGTATTCACAAATACTAGGGCAGTTCTGTATTGACTAGACACTCCTGCCCACACTAACATCACCATCAAAGGCTTGTCTGGTGACAACAGTGGCTAATGCATAGCCCTCTTCTTGACGTCTCCAACATTGGCAACATTGGTGGAGGCCATTACAGGGAGTGCAGAATTATTAGGCAAATGAGTATTTTGACCAGATCATCCTCTTTATGCATGTTGTCTTACTCCAAGTGGTATAGGCTCGAAAGCCTACTTCCAATTAAGCATATTAGGTGATGTGCATCTCTGTAATGAGAAGGGGTGTGGTCTAATGACATCAACACCCTATATCAGGTGTGCATAATTATTAGGCAACTTCCTTTCCTTTGGCAAAATGGGTCAAAAGAAGGACTTGACAGGCTCAGAAAAGTAAAAAATAGTGAGATATCTTTCAGAGGGATGCAGCACTCTTAAAATTGCAAAGCTTCTGAAGCGTGATCATCGAAAAATCAAGCGTTTCATTCAAAATAGTCAACAGGGTCGCAAGAAGCGTGTGGAAAAACCAAGGCGCAAAATAACTGCCCATGAACTGAGAAAAGTCAAGCGTGCAGCTGCCAAGATGCCACTTGCCACCAGTTTGGCCATATTTCAGAGCTGCAACATCACTGGAGTGCCCAAAAGCACAAGGTGTGCAATACTCAGAGACATGGCCAAGGTAAGAAAGGCTGAAAGACGACCACCACTGAACAAGACACACAAGCTGAAACGTCAAGACTGGGCCAAGAAATATCTCAAGACTGATTTTTCTAAGGTTTTATGGACTGATGAAATGAGAGTGAGTCTTGATGGGCCAGATGGATGGGCCCGTGGCTGGATTGGTAAAGGGCAGAGAGCTCCAGTCCGACTCAGACGCCTGCAAGGTGGAGGTGGAGTACTGGTTTGGGCTGGTATCATCAAAGATGAGCTTGTGGGGCCTTTTCGGGTTGAGGATGGAGTCAAGCTCAACTCCCAGTCCTACTGCCAGTTTCTGGAAGACACCTTCTTCAAGCAGTGGTACAGGAAGAAGTCTGCATCCTTCAAGAAAAACATGATTTTCATGCAGGATAATGCTCCATCACACGCGTCCAAGTACTCCACAGCGTGGCTGGCAAGAAAGGGTATAAAAGAAGAAAATCTAATGACATGGCCTCCTTGTTCACCTGATCTGAACCCCATTGAGAACCTGTGGTCCATCATCAAATGTGAGATTTACAAGGAGGGAAAACAGTACACCTCTCTGAACAGTGTCTGGGAGGCTGTGGTTGCTGCTGCACGCAATGTTGATGGTGAACAGATCAAAACACTGACAGAATCCATGGATGGCAGGCTTTTGAGTGTCCTTGCAAAGAAAGGTGGCTATATTGGTCACTGATTTGTTTTTGAATGTCAGAAATGTATATTTGTGAATGTTGAGATGTTATATTGGTTTCACTGGTAAAAATAAATAATTTAAATGGGTATATATTTGTTTTTTGTTAAGTTGCCTAATAATTATGCACAGTAATAGTCACCTGCACACACAGATATCCCCCTCAAATAGCTAAAACTAAAAACAAACTAAAAACTACTTCCAAAAATATTCAGCTTTGATATTTATGAGTTTTTGGGGTTCATTGAGAACATGGTTGTTGTTCAATAATAAAATTAATCCTCAAAAATACAACTGCCTAATAATTCTGCACTCCCTGTATTTCTGCTCAATGTGAATTGACTTATCAGTGAACAGCACTGAGACCCACTGGTCCCACGTAGATGCTCCCTGGTTCATGCAAAATGATAATGCCTGTGCCTGGTGGTGTGGCATGGTACCCTTGCAGGTCATCTAGCACATAGACCGCACTGATATAAATGCTTCTGAATGGTCTGACATGACACTTGGGTGCCTGTCACCTCCCTTAAATGTGCCTGGAGTTGTATGGCTTTCATCATCCGGTTCCACAGGACATTTTTCACAATGAAGTGGTCATCAGTGTGGGATGTTGCCAAAGGATGTCCCACTTTTATGCTTTTCTGTGACTCATCCAGTCTCTGTGAATCTCTGCTGCAACCTGCTGATAACACTGTGACACTCAGTGCCACTTCGGTCTGAGAACATCCTGCTTGAAGCCTTGCAATGGCGAGGTACTTTTGATCAATTGTTAGGTGTCATCTTTGTCTCGTGATGTCAAAATGTGAACAGCATGATGAGGAGGACTATTTAAATCCTAATCCTAATTGAACCAAGACATGTATTGGACGATTCAGGGATCAAACACCTGTTGTGAATTTTGCTGTTAAGCTCCTTGTTCGAGAACAGCAAGTTGCACAAAAAGTACAGAAATAATGAACAGTTGGATATATGCATTCAAAAGTTTAGAGAAAGTCACATTAAGTTGACCTGTAAAGGTTAGAGTGCATTTTAGGTTCATTCTCAAACTTCACCCACAAGTCAAATATCCCTAACTTTTTAGGAGTAGGGGGGGGGGGGGGGTAGTGGGAGCAACGCTCTGTCCTACTTCTGTTGGGGATGGGAGGGTGTCCATGGAAAAGGACGTGGGGGATGCAGATAAGCGCCTGATGTGAGAACCAGACTGTGCTCTCCATACTGATCTCTCTCTCTCTCTGAATCGCCCAAAATAAAATCACAAGAATTTGGGGTTCATTAGAAATGAAATTCTTGGGGAAAATTTTAAAGAACTCCAAATTGGCAGAATCAATTCACTCATCTCTATACAGTACTGCATGTGAATGTGGCCTGGCTGCAAAGGAGACCAGGAGAAGGTTGATATTCTTGTTGCTCTAGCTGCCAGCCACTTCTATTTTCCCACAGTATCTGGTAATGCTTCTTGCAGGATTTTGTAGTGCAAAACTTGCCAGCAAGTTTTATAAAACAATTGAGATAGTGTTCAGTCCCGCACTCACTCTCTGTGCTATGCTGTCCCAGATAAAACTCTAAAATCTACCCAATTATATCTCCAATTCTCTCCTTATAGTGCCCCTAATAACTGGCTTGAGTTTGAAATAGTTTTTTGTCCAACACATCCTATCCACATCTGATAATGGAATGGAGTCTAGCTCATTCTGAGATGGACCTGGCTAACTACTGTCCCTTGAATGACTGATCAGGATGTCAACCTCTGAGTCAATCAGTGCAAGCCCACCCCTCCCTTGTCCAAAGTAAATCACCAAAACTTTGAATTCATTTGGTGGATGATTTTTTTGTGAAATGAATCAAATTTGTTTAGAATTGATTTGCTCAACTCTGCTTAAGAACTGTCCACATATTTCACATAAACATGTGTGAAGCAGCTCTTAATATAAAAGGTTGTGTAGTTTACTTTTAATGATACCAAGTAATTACTTATTCATCCATCCACATGCTCATCCAACCAACCACCTAACCATCTGAGACATCTGACTACTTGTGTTGACCAAAAGCACATCTTCTGGGAACATGCCAACTACAGATGTTGCAGGACATCTTGCCAATAATCCTCTGGCATGTTGGACCAGCTGATGTGTCCACTATAATAAAGTCATTTTTAAATAGCTCTACCATACCCTCTTAACGACAGCAGATTTCATAAGTTTATATCAATTATAAATAAAAAATTCTACTTTTCTGGCCATGTTAGGCTTGTCTATGTTTCCTTATAATGTATGCATTTATACTCTTTATGCCTAATCATTGTTTTTTTTCTTGCTCTCTTATACTCCATTATTGTTTTGGTTGCCTTTAAAATGTAGACTTCAGAATATTTTGCATTTTATGGCTTTTCTTCTCTGCATTGATATATAGCACCTGTCTGCTATATGTTTGGGTGCCTGACTACATGTCTACCAGTGTTTTTCTTATGTTTCACACAATGTAAATTAAAATTCTTGGAGTCTAGTCCCTATAGTAAAAGAAGAGTTCAAATATCTAGATTTTACAATGTATTGGTGAAATGCTCAATCGGGATATGGCCGCAATCTACATAATATACAGTTCAAGTACATTTTAGGTGTTAAGAAAATACAAATGTATTCTTTCAAGCTTGTTAGCTAAAACCAGTGGACCAAACTTACTTGTCAGTGACAAAGCCGGATCTGCATTGATAACACAGTGTCAGGTTAAATTTAAGTTAAAAAATTCTTCCTCCAATTATTGTGAGTGACAAGAGTATTTCTAAAATCAAATGGTCCCCAAATTCTTAACAATATGACCCCCACAGAGTATTTTTTTTTTTTTCAGGTGATAAAAAAAAAAGATTTTATATGAGGAAATTCCAAATACTGTTCAGGTTATCTGCAAATAATTTAACTGGAAATGCTGATGTTTAAAGAGGACCTTTCATGGGTCCAAACATTATAAACTAAGTATCAGGATACGTAGGGCATAGTGCAGGGATCTAACGCTGCACTATGTGGCCACCATTGTATTCTCCAGCCTGGTATGCTAATTTTAGCATCGGAACAATGAGGAGGAGACTGCCCTGTTTCTCAATGGGCATCGCCTCCCTGGCTGTAGCGCTTTCCAATTGCAGAGAGAGTCACAACAAAGGAGAAAAAAACAACTCACCTTCTCCCTGGCTGAAGGGAGTGAAAATCTCCTATTATAATAGTAAACTTGCAGAATTGAGATAACAATATGGCAGCAACATTGTTCTCTTGATAGGTCTAGGTAAAAATGAAATAATTCACGGACTATAATAATTAATAAGGTGCCACCTCTCACTGAAATAGTTAGTTCACGGAAAAAATAGGGGAGAGGGAGGTGTGTAGTGTATAAAATATAATTTTATTGATATACACTAAAAACTGTGTATATCCATAAAATTATAGTTTTATACACTTTACACGCCTCACTCTCCCCGCTAGTTAAAAATGATCACAGAAGAGCATTGCACTTGTCAGTGTAATGTGTGAGGCTCTAATTGAATCACTCATCCCCTTCCCTATCTAGTCGTGGTGAATAGCCTGAGTAATAGGGTCCCTTTTAAGCATTTTTAACTGAAATAAAATAAATGGAGAAATGAAACTGGCCATTGTTATGCTTTTTATAGAAATGGGATTTTGAGCCAAATATTTTTTTGTATTATATGGATAAAATATAAAACTTCATTTTAGATATCCAGTATGTGGCAGCTTGACAGATGTGGATTAAAGGAAATGCATTTGCCGCAGGGATTATTGATCTTTTAAAGGAAGGAGTGTGGTTGTATTGACTTGTGAGAGACTTTTAACATAAACCCCTTTTATCAACAGTTAATAACCCTATATCCTTGTCTCTAATCAGCCTCCAATGTAAAGAATTTTGAGATTTAGGGTTAAATTTAGAAACTCAATTATTGTGAAATGATTTTAGAAATTAAAAAGATAAATCGGCTTACAGTATCAGAAGAAAAGAGAACTACAGTAAATGCAGAAGGCATCTTGCTACCGCAGACATAGCCATGACTGGACACTAATCTGAAGTCCAATCTTAGAAAACCCAATTTCACTAACCTTGTCAGTTTCATGGTATTCCTTAGAATTCAGAGATTTCACAATAATAAACTTGTGTACTTGCATACCATTTCTTAGTTGTCAGTGAGTAGTGTTTTCATGAATCAATACTGTACTACAAAGGAAAAGATAATCTCCACTGAAAGTGAATCTCTTCCTCTGCTTTTTCATAAAATGCTGAAAAGAACAAGCTAAGGCCCCATGCACATGACTGCATCTGTTTTGCAAAACATAGATACCGACTACATGCATCCTGCACTTTTCTGCCCATCCTTTTTTTGTGGGACGGACAAACGACTCCATAGATGCAGACGGCACACTGCTAACTTTTATGTGCTGTCTGCATTTTTTGCGGTCCCATAGAAATGAATGGGTTTATATGCATCTGCAAAAAAATGGGGACTGGACGAGGACTGAAAATACAGCCTAAATTGCATAAGATGCATGCTTCTAAATGCTATGTTATGTGCAATAGGGAAGATTTATTATCTCGCTACGCCAGTTTTCTGGCAAGTTGTAAACACGGTGTTTGCAACGTTTTAAAGTTGCAAAGTGGTGTTTCTGCATTGCCCTCGTCATTTTTCTGAAAAAGGGGGTGAGGGCAGGGATGGGGCTAAGACGGCGGTTTTTTATCAATACATTTATTTATTGGAAATCTCCCACATTATAGCATTATTTCCAATGCTCCCTGAAGTAGCTTTTTTTCCTGTCACACTGCTCTGGATATATAAAAAAAAAAATATATATATATATAAATCTCCCACAATTGCTAAATGAGAACAGAATTTGATGAGCTGTATGTGTCTACTGGTCAAGGCTCATAGACAGCAGCAGTGTCAGATGATCCGTTATGAATGTTAGCACAGGACAAAAGGAAGCCAGCAGAAAGAGAATAGGGACCTACTGGAGCTGAGGCAATGGTGATGAGACTATTAATTTTTAGTAAAAAATAAAATGTAGCAGAATAGTTAAGAATTTAAGTGCACAATACATACAGTTCATCATACTACTTATAATACCGCATTATAGTGCACACAATAACAAAGTCGTCTTACAGTATATGTGGTACAACAGGAATAACGCCCCAATGAGATGAGGTGCCTTCAGGATTCTCTTTTTCTAATGTGCCAAGATTTAAAACTAAAGCAAATAAAAGATGTATGCTTATCTAGATGAGCTACAGATGTCTGAACTGCCACTTTATTATGCTAAGTAAATTTATCCTGATAGAAAGTCTAACACACTAGACATATATAGGACACAAACTGCAGCAGGGGTGGACTGGCCATAGACCCAACAGGGAAAATCTTGGCGGGCTGATGCTCAGTGGTAAAGGTGCACGTGGTGATAATCAGTACAATTGAGTGTCAAACGAGTCGTTTCTTGGTGTAGTGAACGTTTCAAGAATGACCCTTTAGACGTGCCGATTATCGTTCACAAAAATTGTAATTTTGATCGCATATTACATTTGTACAGCAGACTGATGAATTTACACAAAGCAAAATTTGAGTGGCGTACAGTGAACGATTCCTGTTTACACATTTGAAATCATTAACGGTCAACAATGATTTTTGTGCCCACACAAACGATTGAACCAACGAGAAACTATCATTCATTGCTTTTACACTGCTCGATAATTGTACAGTTTTGCTCAATTTACCAAACCTCCTAAGCCCCCTGTTCAATTTCAACTGGAGAAGGAGGAGGACAGAAAATGGAAGATATTAATGTCCACCACAGAAGGGCTGCTTTTGAAGCAGTATATTGTGCTGCAATGTGGTATTTGGTTCTGCTGGGACAATATTTTGCACTATGGTATTGCCTACTCCACCTTCTGTCAATTTGGACCCACCTACAGCATAGGGTCAATATTAGGTATGTCTTTACCAGGACCACCTCTGAATGCCTCCCCATTGTTTCTGAGCAGTAGAGTACTGGTTAGACAGCACAATCTGCTGCCCAGAAATGATAATTTAGATGTTCACATGAAAGATATTTTCACCCGATGAAGGAGCATTTTGCACGATCATCAGGTGATCTGCGACACCTTTACGTAGGCAGATGGCACACAACTACCATTAGTTGACTATTCTACACAATCAGACTAGTCCATCTAAGTGTGTTAATCTAGTTATATACCCATATTTTTCGCCCTATAAGACGCACCTAGCTTTTAGAGGAAGACAATAAGAAAAAAATATTTTTCGTTACACCTCAGGTCAGACCACCAATCAGACCCCCAATGTTAATCAGACCTCAGCTGACAGCCCCAATAAGACCCCCAATGTTAATAAGACCCCAACAAGACATCAAATCAGACCTCAGCTCAGACCCAAATGTAAATGACCCCCAATCAGACCTCTGATAGAGTCCCATGCCTCTCATCGCCCCCCATATAATCCCTTATGCCTCTCATCAGCAACCATAATCATCCCTTATGCCTCTCAGGCCCTATTATGCCTCCAGCAGGCCACATTATGCCCCCAGCAGCCTCACGTTTAATAAAATAAAAAAAACACTTACCTCTCCTGCTCCTGGACGTCGCCACTCCTCACCACCCACAATCCTCTTCCTCCTGCTGTCAGCTGTGCTGTGATCTGACCCGCACAGCGTGAGGTCACAGAGCGCCCTCATGCTGTGCGCAGCCTTCACAGCCGACGACCAGGAAGCGGTGAGTACAAAGCCTTCACCGCTTCCTGGTCCTCCGGTACTAATGAGTGCTTCCATAATGCACTCATTAGTATTCACCCACTTGTAATGCTTGTGTAAGGCGACTGGATTTCACAGCTGTTAAGTCTAAAGGCTTCCGCCCCCCAGTCATATTATTGTGGCAGCTTGCAAGTGCTGCTTTTGAGGGTCCACCCTTATTCACTGAAATCTGTCTGTATAGCCACCTGCTATTTGCTCTTTTTCTAATTTCTATGTCTTGCTCCTTGATTTAGAAGCACATGTTAGGTTCCATTCTCAACTGCCACCAGCTGCAGTAGAAAGGACACACCCACTGACATAGGGCTGTACTCTGCATTGCTGCAGAATACTCAGACCACATCTTCTGGTAGGATGCAGTCTTGAACACCGGGGGCAGCAGCCACTTGGATGTTGATGCATCAGCTCACCACAGTCAGATACTGATTGTGTGGGCATCATCAGATGGCCTACCGGTTACCCGTCGATCTGGAATCTGCCATAAATGTCAAATGGCCAGTTCGACCCTGGTCAATAGTGGTAGACAGATATTTTTTTGAATTGGTGCTAAATTTTAATAACCATATCTTTCACAAGAAATACTTAATACAACCAATACATTCAGCTAAATGTTCAGATGACATTCGCCAATAATATTTTTACCTCATTTAACCTCCAACTTTGAGTTTGAAATGCAGTAAATATCACTTCGAAAGAATTACAGTTATTTACTGTAGGTCAATGGCATACAGTTTCTAAAGACATTTTTCTACCATTTTCTTTCAGCTTGTAATAATATGCACTTTACTTATGAGAAACTAGCAGAATAATAGTCCAACTATAAAACCTTAGTTACACAAAGGTAAAAATAAGCTTTGCAAAAAGAAGTAGTTGCAAGCAGGGCTTAGTAATTGATAAATAGCTACCTTAACTTCAGGCAGATCAGGTGAGACAATGAATGTGCTGGTGAAAAGTGGGAAACCTTGGTTTGAGTACAGAGACATTAATTCATCTATACTGTGATTTGAACATTTAAAGGGAACCTGTCAGCAATATTTCCCACATATAACTAATTCTAAGGAGCTGTTGTGCACTCAAATGTTGTTTAAAGAGATTGGTATCTTTGCATTTCTGATCCCAAGAAAATGAAGGGTGTACTAAATGCAAATATGGCACAAATTTCCCAGCAAGGTGTTACCAATTTTTCAAAGAGACCAAGCCTGCTTCTTCTCCCAGTACCTTCACTGTGCGCTTCTAACCCCCGTGAGGTCATTGAGCATTCCCCAGCTTGTGACATTAACTCCCTGCTGAGTCTACATCATGCACACCACTATACATACTGTGGGCATCAGCATCAACTGTAAGTACTGCGCATGCGCAGCACCGTTGGCTTTACTGTGGGACCACCAAGATGGCTATCATTCTACTTCTAGGGTCCCTACAGTGACAAAGCCAGTTTGAGTGTACAACAGCATCTTAGCATTAGTTATATAGGTGAAATATTGGTGACAGATTGCCTTTAAGCAGCAGTAAATCCAGAGGGGAAAAAAAAACAAGAAAACAGAAGTCTGGTTTGAAGTTTTCTGGCTGTAGCAGCTATATAAGCAGACTAAAAAGGCAAAATTGTGAGCATCCACAATTTTGTCTTAAAGGGGTATTCCCATCTCAGACAATGGGAGCATATCGCTAGGATATGCCCCCATTGTCTGATAGGTGCGCGTCCCACCGCTGGGACCTGCACCTACGAGAACGGAGCGAGGAGAGCTCCCATAAAAGTGAATGGGAGCGCACCGTGCACACACAGCCCGTGCTCCCATTCATTTATATGGGGCAGACGGAAATAGCCGAGCCAGCGCTCGGCTATTTTCGGCGGCCCCATAGAAATGAATGGAGGGCGGCTGCGCATGCGCAGTGTGCCCTCCATTCATTTCCCCGCTCCATTCTCATTGTAGCGATATGCCCCCATTGTCTGAGATGGGACAACCCCTTTAATTATGTGACTTACGATTAAGTGACTTTACATTCAGGGACTTTAGGAAGAGACTACATTAAGTCAGTTATTTAACATTTCAAAGCGTTGTATTATTGTATTTTTTCTTTTTCTCTTGTGTAATCTACATCAGCAAATATGTTCTCCATAACTGACAAGAGAGATAGGATGAAAGAAAGCCAGAAGAGATGGAAAAAGAGAAGAGAAGAGGAGAAAGAAAGGAGAAATCGGAAGAAATAATGTGACAGCAATGGAGACCAGACACGCACTCCTGTACGCACGGGCAAGAGCCAAGTGCTAGTATGCTCCCAACTGGACCATGCGCTTTTTAATCAGTTGCCACTTCTCTGTACAAGCGGCTCATTCTCTTTGCCGTGCGGAAGCACACCTTCCATTTGAGAGCACCGGCATCAGGTATTCCCATCTAAGCGTATTTACAGCTGTTATCGCTGATCTCACTTTTTGTTTATATACTATCACCACAACAGCTACAGATTCTTAACACACGACTCAGTATTATTGAGTTTCCTTGCCGCCTACTATTGGGTACTTACTAAAACCAAATACTCAACACGTGATCTGGTGGACCAGATGATCTGTCTGAATGTATTGTTACCACATTAATATTTATTTCCATTTTATTTTTGTTGACTTTATTTTAGTTCAATTTTGTCAGAACAATGTTGTTAAAACATGTGATTTGGTACTACTAATGCTGGTGACTGATTGCCATTATACTAAGCAGACCACTGCCATGATGTACTGTATCAGTCCTCAATGTCTATGTTGTTTTCTCTATTCTGTTGTAGTTTGATAAAGGCTAGAATTGGTCGAAACGTAACATTAGCCGCAGATTCAATAAAAAGGCGCATTCACTGAGCTCTAATCCAATGTGATATTTCTGGAGTATTTTCTTCATATTAACTTTCCAGTTGTCATTCAAAAGAGTGTTTCTTTCGGAAAGCACAAAAACACAAATTTCTAAAAAGCAATTGGAACAGTGTCCTTGGGAACAGGAGCATACCAAGACACATACCGTATATTACAAAAACTAATTGTGAGAGGTACATACTGTATGGGAATAAAAGGGTAAGGAACAATAAAAAAAACTATGTGGATAAATATAATTGTAAAGGGAGCAACGAATGAAAAAAAGAAAAAAACATTTAATTCACTAAAACAGGAAGGCAGCAAGGAAGGATGATATAATATATAAAAGACAGATAAAAGCAGCCAACCTGGAGACAGAGAGATAATGTTGCCAAAGAGCGTAAAACTAACCCGAAAATATTTTTCAGTTATATAAAAAGGGGAAAATAAGCGAATAAAGCTGTATCAGGACAGCTTCATGATGGGTCGGTCCTTCATATATCTTGAATTCTCACAATCATTTGATACACTGCCACATGAAAGGTTAGTACATAAAATGAGAATGCTTTGACTCAGGGAAAATGTGTGTATGTGAGTAAGTAACTGGCTCAGTGATAGAAAACAGAGCAGGGGGGTAACTAGAGGTGACTGGGTCCCACAGCAAATTTTTGTATGGGCCCCCCCCTGTGTAAACCCTGCTCCTTTGGCTAGTCACGATCTAGACCAGACCAGGCTGCCACGCCATCCTTTTCCTATTATATATATTATATACATACACCCTATCTGTCATGTAGTGTCATTCTATCATACTGTTGTGGGGGCCATGTCAAAGTCTTAGGCCCCTTTGACACGGGCGAGTTTTCCGCGCGGGTGCAATGCGTGATGTGAACGCATTGCACCCGCACTGAATCCGGACCCATTCACTTCAATGGGGCTGTGTACATGATCAGTGATTTTCACGCATCACTTGTGCGTTGCGTAAAAATCGCAGCATGCTCTATATTCAGCATTTTTCACGTAGCGCAGGCCCCACAGAAGTGAATGGGGCTGCTTGAATAGGTACCCGAACTTTATTATTTTCCCTTATAACATGGTTATAAGGGAAAATAATAGCATTCTTAATACAGAATGCTGAGTAACATGTGGTTTGAGGGGTTGAAAAATAATACAATATTAAATTATTCACCTCATCCACTTGATCGCGCAGCCCGGCTCGTCTTCTTTCAGGACCTGGCAGGAAAAGTACCTTTGGTGATAGAAAGCTTCTATCTTCATTCAGCAGGACCTGCGCTGACGTCACCACGCTCACCACCAGGTTGCTAGGAGATATTGTTTGTAAACTTTTACAAACAGAAAAAACTGAACGCAATTGTAGACAAAACTGACTGAATTTGCTTGAAAAATGGTGCGAGTTTCACTGAATGCACCCTGAACCCATCTGGAGCCAATCCGTATCGTTCGTGTGAAAGGGACCAACCATTCCCGTATTGCGGACCGCATATGCGGATCAGCAATAAATGGGCACCCTTCACTTCAATGGGTCCGCAAATCCGGAGATGCGGAAGGGTGCAAAATGGAATCACGGAACGGAACACTACGTAAGCACTACGCAGAGCTTCTGTGGGGTTCCATTCCGCACTTCCGTTTCACCAAAAGCTAGAACATGTCCTTTTTGCTGAATTGTGCTTTCCTGGGTAATATACCCGGAGAGGTGAACATGACATCACACTACACTGTATGTACAGCACAGTATGACCCCTGCTGTAGGATAGGTGCCCATTCTATGTATTGCTGCAGGGTTGACACCGATGGTAGTCTGTCCCCATGGTCTGAGTCCCTGGTAACCAGTGGAGTAGCTAGAAATGACTGGGCCCCACATCAAATTTTTAAACGGGCAGGCAGGCATCAGACAGAGGCATTTGATTCTTTAACATACATGCGTTTTTACTGGACTATGACGTACACGATACAAAAATGCACTACTCCACGTTCTTGTATCCTGCACAATCCGGTAAAAAAAAAAAAAAAAAAAAAAAATAGATAAATTTTTTTACAATGAAACTCTATAGTGAACGGATGTCACTGTCCTGGCATCAGTATGAGGCATCCGAATAAATTTTTTTGTATACGTTAAACGGATGGGAAAAACGTGATGTGAACCCAGCCTTAAATGTGGGACAAAAATATGATGTGAACTAGCGGTGCATTGTACAACTGTTGAAAAAACCATACTCGCCTGCTCCCCTCCGCTCCGTGATCTTCCAGTTCCCATTCTGGCCTCATACTGGTATCCCCAAGCTGCACATGGGCACCCAGAGGAGTGTGGCATCAGAGTAGGGGGCCTAGAGGGCAGGGCATCAGATAAGTAGGGGGCCCACAGGACAGGACTGGGGGGGCTTCTGAAAGGACAGCAGATGAATGCAGCTGGGGGGGGGGGGGGGGGGGGGGGGGGCTACATGAGATGCAGGACAGCTAGGGTTGGCAGGGATAAGCCTGGAATGTATGGGCTCCTGAGAGTGACAGGCACAGCATCTTCTTTCTGCAGCACTTGCTGTCTCCCCTCTCCCTCCTGTTACTGCCGACTACAGAGCAGTCTCTGTAGCAGAAGCTGGGCTGTACTAATAGTTAGGAGAGGGGGGGGAGGAGACAGGATCTCCCTGTAGCACACTGTACTGAGCCCTGGCTGCACTATTAAGCAGCCAGGCTCCTCTATTAATGGTCCGTGCTGATGGGCGGGGCTTAGCAACCTGCTCTGCTCCGAGGACATTCTAAAGCACCAGTCTGACCGTTTACTACTGCTCCGGGCCCCTTATCAGCCCGGGCCCCGAAGCAGCTGCTTCCCTGGTAGGCACGCCACTGAAACAGAGGGTGGTTGTTAACAGTACATATTCAGATTGGGTCATCGTCACTTGTGGGGTACCATAGGGGTCAGTATTGGGCCCTATTCTCTTCAATATATTTATTAATGATCCTGTAGAAGGCTTGCAGATGACACTGAACTACCTACTGTAAAGTAATAAACACGAAAGAGGCCATTTTACTGCTACAGATGGATCTGAATAGACTGGAGGCTTGGGCAGAGAAGTGGCAGATGGGGTTTAACACTGACAAATGTAATGTTATGCACATGGGAAGGAATAATGCAAGTCACTTGTATATACTAAATGGTAAAACACTAGGTGACAGCAAACTGTAAAAACCAGTGTCAGGCAACTGCTGCCAAGGCCTATAAGCTTATGGGGTGCATCAAAATGGGCATAGATGCCCGTGATGGGAACACAGTCCTGCCACTTTATAAATCACTAGTCAGACCACACATGAAGTATTATGTATAATTCTGGCAACTAAAGTAACTGGAAAAGAAGGACTACAGTACCCAGAAAAATGATCATGGGCCAGTGCCCATGACCGCAATCCATGGGCAATGGCGTATGAATCCTGTATTGTGGACCTTATGACTTCAATGGATCCGCGATCTGCAAAATATGGCAAAAGATAGGCCATGTCCTACCTTTTGCAGTGCGGAAGCACAGACCCAAAAGCGACGGAAGCACTTCGGAGTGTTTCCATGGGCTTCCGACCGGTGCCTCCATTCAAAAAAAGATAGGACATGTCCTATCCTTCGCTGTAACTTGTGGATTACGGACCCATTGAAGTCAAAGGGTCCACATCTGCAGCATGGAGTGCACATGGCCAGTGCCCATATATTGCTAACACGCCAATTGCGTTCCACAAAACAGGCACAGAGCCCTTACGTTCATCTGAATGAGCCTTACCTATGTATAAATATATCTTCTATCATCTATATATCACCAGGACTGTGACGAGGGGACTAGTGATGGACGAGCATCTGCCGGGACAGTTCGCAAATGCGATCAAATGTTTTCGAACCGCAAGTTCGTGGCGGGTCCCATTCATTTTAATGGCAGGTGAACCTGAAAAACCTTCAGCTCATATTTGCAGCCAAGAAATAATTACTAGAAGTGCACAAATAGTCCCACATGGACAGTGACATACCAGATGTATTATTCGAATTTGCAATCTCCATTCATAATTTTTTTCAATGCGAAATATCGGCAATATAATTTTCGCGTACGTGCATGTGCAAATGCACTATACAGTACCCAAATGCACTATAAAGAAAGTATATTGGTATAGAACACCCTGCTTCAATCAATTTTTTGGGGGGACGACTGGTATATCACACCAGCAGAAATTATTTGTTCCAATAATGCTTGTCCCTCTATATACCTGCAGTATCGCAGCAGAACCGCACATGACTGCCGCCCAATACAAATGCACTATAATATACTTTCTAACATAGAAAGTATATTATAACATTGTACAAGGAAGGCAATCTATTAGAATATACATAAAGATAAAACGTAACCTTTAATAATGTTACTATGAGGGTCCATTCACACGTCCGTAAGTGTTTTGCGGATCCGCAAAACACGGACACCGGCAATGTGCATTCCGCAATTTGCGGACCACACATCGCCGGCACTATAATAGAAAATGCCTAATCTTGTCTGCAATTGCGGACAAGAATAGGACATGTTCTATTTTTTGGCGGAAATGGAAGCATGGATGCGGAAGTGCGGATCCGGAAATGCAGATGCGGACAGCACATTCCGGCCCCATTGAAAATGAATGGGTTGGCACCCGCTCTGCAAAATTGCGGAACGGATGCAGACCCATTTTGCAGACGTGTGAACGGAAAAGATATCCCTCAAAATGAAAATAAATGAAATTAAGTTAAGCAAAAAGCATAGTAGGCAATAGCAAGTGCTCGGCGGCACCAAATCAGAAACCATATGTCCTACCACAATCCAAGGGGTTCCAGTGCACATCCATGAATCCTGGAGGGAAAGCAAAAAACATTATCCCTGGGCTAGATGATGATGTGGTATTGAAGGACAGGGTGGGCAAAGAACTGTCTCTAATATTGCCCTACAGGGGGGGGTGCTATTCTGGCCCTAATAGCCTAACCACAGACCACCCGCCCCTATATAAAAATGGCCCTAGTAAGCCCCTAGCCCCCTGACTTACAGGTGATCACTATATAGATCTATGTGTTTTTGACTCATTATAAACGTATATTATAAGTATATCACACCCCTCTGTGTATCACACCTATCGATAGCACATCTATACCAGTCCTTAAAAAGACTTTTGTGGCCCTATTAGCTAGCGTTTGGTGTCCCTAACAGCCTGTGCTTGCTCCACACAGCAACCTCTCCCTACACTGGCAAAATACTGAATGCAAAATGGCGGCCAGATCAGGTTTACTTATAAGGTAGGGGGTGTGTCCATGTGCTAAAACGTCTTAATTGGCTGTCCTGTACCACCTGATGGATGTGTCATGGGTCAAAGTTCTTCACAATGTAAAAGAATATGGCGGGCGCTAATATCTCCATATGTTCGCTTCTTCGACGAATCGCGAACACGCAAAGTTCGCCGCGAAACTAGTCGGGCAAAACGCAAGGCCATCTCTAGGGGGGACATCCTCTATGCCTACATAAAAAAAAAAAAGGTTTCTACACAAACATAGGATTCTTTATGGCAAGAGCAGTGAGACCATGGAACACCTGAGGAGGTGGTGATTGTGAACTCACCAAAAGAGTTCAAGAGGGACTTGGATGTATTTCTGGAGTGTAGCAATATTACAGGTTACAGTTATTAGATTTCTGGATAGGTCATTGATCCAGGGAGTTATTCTAATTGCCTGATTGGAGTCAGGACGTTATTCTTCCTCTAAAATAAGGAAAATTGTTTTCTACCTCATGTTTTTTTTTTGCCTTCCTCTGCATCGACTTGCAGGATAATAGGCTAAACCAGATGGATGAATGTCTTTTTTGAGCCCTACAAACTATGTTACTATGAAAGGAAGGATATGTTCATACTTATTATGGAAATATCTCGGTACAATACAGGAAATGTGTGGTTTTCTGTCAGATAGCATGGTACAAACCCTGAGCTATAGACCCCACAGTTCTCCTATGCCTCAGACACCTAGAGATCATGTGATTGCTGGGCCTAATAGAGAAACTGGTGTAGCCGATTACTTTACTCCGTGCGTAGCTAGTTAGTGCTATGCAATGGATAAAGGAGGAGACCACTTCTGTCTACTCCTCAGGGTCCCTGACCTGTTCCTTGAGCTACATAGCTGAGAAGTACCTGCGTGGTGCTCCAGATGAAAGCACAGCACCAAGCGCAGTACATGTATAGCTCTTAGTTGTAATGGGGTTGAAAAACGTCTGCAGCTTTCTCTGTTCTGGCACCAAGTCTTATTATGTAGAGACTGAGATCCATGTCTATTGACATTTTCCCATATTAGATGAGATATTCCTGATAATGACTGTGCCTTAAAACACATACTGCAGTTTGCTAACGTTTTCTGAGGACATACACCTGCTGACTACTCATGGATAGGATCCAGAGAGCTTACATGTAATGATGTTGTGACAGGGTGTAAATGATTCCATTATAAATTCTACCATAATTTGCTATTTGTTGGCAATATATCTCTTTGTTCAAAACCTGAAAGGACATACAAAAGATCTGTCTAGCAACACATTTTTACAGAACTAATTAATCTCAGCCATAATGGCAGCGATTATGGTCAGTGAAGACAAACTGACTCCCGGCAATTTACATGCACTGATCAATCAATGTGATGAAACTGGTTAAATAAGAATGAATTTTTGCACTCAAGTTGAATCAGTTTTGTCTGTTGTTGTGTTCAGTGTTCGTCTTTTCTGTCTAGATGGCATCTGTCATCCTTTTTTTTTACACTTGTGAAAAAAAAAACTGAAGAATAAGGCTACTTTCACACTTGCGCTTGATCGGATCTGTTCTGAACGGATCCGATCATATTAATGCAGACAGGAGGCTCCGTTCAGTACGGATCCGTCTGCATTAATAACTTAGAAAAATTTCGCAAGTGCGCAAGTAGCCTGAGCGGATCCGTTCAGACTTTCAATGTAAAGTCAATGGGGGACGGATCCGCTTGAAGATTGAGCCATATGGGCTCATCTTCAAGCGGATCCGTTCCCATTGACTTACATTGTAAGTCTGAACGGATCCGCTCGCCTCCGCACGGCCAGGCGGACAGCTGAACGCTGCAAGCAGCGTTCAGCTGTCCGCCTGTCCGTGCGGAGGCGAGCGGAGCGGAGGCTGAACGCCGCCAGACTGATGCAGTCTGAGCGGATCCGCATCCATTCAGACTGCATCAGGGCTGGACGGAGGCGTTTGGGTCCGCTTGTGAGCTCCTTCAAACGGAGCTCACGAACGGACCCATGAACGCTAGTGTGAAAGTAGCCTAACACAGCTTTACTATGTGCGGTCAGGTTTTTGTCACCGACACATTGACTTGAATGTTCAAGTCCTATGTAAAAAAAAAAAGCTGGTTTTATAATCTATTTACTAGCCCAGGGATCTTCTATTAGTACATAGTAAAGTGCTTCATACACTTCCTACCACAGTATCAGGAAGCCCACTTCTTGAAGAAGGCCCTTCCTTATGCTCTCACAATACAAAAGTTCCCTAGGGGTCATCCAGGTATAGCTTTTTTCCCTTGCTTTTTTTGGGCTTCCCCTGCCAGGCCTTGCAACTTACTAATATACAAACCGGATTCCAAAAAAGTTGGGACACTATACAAATCGTGAATAAAAACTGAATGCAATGATGTGGAGGTGCCAACTTCTAATATTTTATTCAGAATAGAACATAAATCACGGAACAAAAGTTTTAACTGAGAAAAATGTACCATTTTAAGGGAAAAATATGTTGAATCAGAATTTCATGGTGTCAACAAATCCCCAAAAAGTTGGGACAAGGCCATTTTCACCACTGTGTGGCATCTCCCCTTCTTCTTACAACACTCAACAGACGTCTGGGGACCGAGGAGACCAGTTTCTCAAGTTTAGAAATAGGAATGCTCTCCCATTCTTGTCTAATACAGGCCTCTAACTGTTCAATCGTCTTGGGCCTTCTTTGTTGCATCTTCCTCTTTATGATGCGCCAAATGTTCTCTATAGGTGAAAGATCTGGACTGCAGACTGGCCATTTCAGTACCCGGATCCTTCTCCTACGCAGCCATGATGTTGTGATTGATGCAGAATGTGGTCTGGCATTATCTTGTTGAAAAATGCAGGGTCTTCCCTGAAAGAGATGACGTCTGGATGGGAGCATATGTTGTTCTAGAACCTGAATATATTTTTCTGCATTGATGGTGCCTTTCCAGACATGCAAGCTGCCCATGCCACACGCACTCATGCAACCCCCATACCATCAGAGATGCAGGCTTCTGAACTGAGCGTTGATAACAACTTGGGTTGTCCTTGTCCTCTTTGGTCCAGATGACATGGCGTCCCAGATTTCCAAAAAGAACTTCGAATCGTGACTCGTCTGACCACAGAACAGTCTTCCATTTTGCCACACTCCATTTTAAATTATCCCTGGCCCAGTGAAAACGCCTGAGCTTGTGGATCTTGCTTAGAAATGGCTTCTTCTTTGCACTGTAGAGTTTCAGCTGGCAACGGCGGATGGCACGGTGGATTGTGTTCACTGACAATGGTTTCTGGAAGTATTCCTGAGCCCATTCTGTGATTTCCTTTACAGTAGCATTCCTGTTTGTGGTGCAGTGTCGTTTAAGGGCCCGGAGATCACGGGCATCCAGTATGGTTTTACGGCCTTGACCCTTACGCACAGAGATTGTTCCAGATTCTCTGAATCTTCGGATGATGTTATGCACAGTTGATGATGATAGATGCAAAGTCTTTGCAATTTTTCGCTGGGTAACACCTTTCTGATATTGCTCCACTATCTTTCTGCACAACATTGTGGGAATTGGTGATCCTCTACCCATCTTGGCTTCTGAGAGACACTGCCACTCTGAGAAGCTCTTTTTATACCCAATCATGTTGCCAATTGACCTAATTAGTGTTAATTGGTCTCCCAGCTCTTTGTTATGCTCAAATTTACTTTTTCCAGTCTCTTATTGCTACTTGTCCCAACTTTTTTGGGATTTGTTGACACCGTGAAAATTTGAATCAACGTATTTTTCCTTTAAAATTATACATTTACTCGGATTAAACGTTTGATCTGTCATCTACGTTCTATTACAAATAAAATATTGACATTTGCCATCTCCACATCATTGCATTCAGTTTTTATTCACAATTTGTTTAGTGTCCCAACTTTTTTGGGAATCCGGTTTGTACCTCCACTACTTTTTCTGCCACACTCCGGAGATTGGTCATGAAACTGCACCCTTTCTGGAGGCTGGGCTTCCTTTGACGTCATGACCAGGCCCCCCATGATGCCCTCCATCAGAATTGTCACCCAAATGGCTGTGATGTCAGACCCATGTGATCTTGATCAACAAGAAGTTAGTTGGAGTCCACTGCTTATCATATCGAGGTTGTGTGGGAGGAAACCAGAGGAGGCAGCAAAGGGATGATAGAGGGTGTAGTGTGTGGTGTTTTCAGGGAAGGGTATACTAGGCGTTTACATTTCTAGCTGATCCTGCAGTACACATCACTATGGGAATTGTTGTGGCTGTACCTCATCTACACCCACAACCTGAAAGTTCAGGTTGTAAACAATGGCGCGCAGCAGGAGCATGGGGACTGAAGTGAAGACTTCTGACAGGTACACCATTATGCTGTGTAGGAGACTAGACAGGGTTTACACAATTAAAATTACATATTAAGGATTCTGCACAAACACTTTAACGGAATCAGGATGAGGACTAAAAAAGCACCACTCTTGTCCAGGGATTGGTATTGCTGATCATAATCATCATTCAAGTGAAACGGTGCCTAGCTGCAATACCAGATAGAGCCCATGGATAAGGGTGTTGTGGTTTCTGCACAGAAAAAAAAAAAAAAAAAACTTTTTTCTTATCCTGGAAAACCTCTTTAGGATTGCTAAAGTCTTTTTTTGTTTTAGGTTAATAAACCTTAATCACTGTATAAATGAAAAGGTTTGCAGCCTTCCAATATACTTCCCCGATGCTGACCATGGCTATGCTACCATACAAAAACCGCCTCAGCAGCAAATTGCAACCAGGGCTATGGCAGAACTTGACCATATTATAACACAATGGGGTCTGTCCAGCACCAGTAGTATCTGTTGTATGACACATTCAGCAGTTATGAACAGAAAGAACAATGCAAGTGTGAACACTTATTAAATAGATAGCTGCAAGTAATACTACCACATCTGTGACAAAAAATAAAAATCCCAAGATTTCTTCGATAAAGCCCTTTACAATACTGTGAATAATGAATATCACTACTTTTGCAGTGTATAAAATCCATAGTAAAGGATTATTTTTATGGCTTGGACAGAAGGCAGGTTTCCACATAATACATTAGGTATTCTTTGTCTCTGAGGGATGAAGCTTACAGTTCTAGTAGCTGTTTTGGATTCCAGAATAATATGTGTCACTGGAACAAATCTGAGTAAGAAAAATGAATTATTGAGCGCCCTTGTCTCTTTACATATTTATCACAGGAAGGGACACCTTTCCCATCTTTTCAGTTACTGTATGCACAATGGTGCCATATGTGAGTTTAAAATGATACAGTAAAGAAATATTGAAGGTTCTGGAACAAAAGTAATGTTTGCATTTGATAAGCAAAGATAGATATAGGAATCTGCCAAGTTCTAAGTCTGAGTGCTTTACTCACACCAACACATTGAAAAACAACGTCACAACATTTTGGGCATATGGACACCATTCTTCAGGCTGACGTGTGTAGTCTGTTGGCAAGTGGCTACTCACCTTTTGTCCACCTACTTAAGAAAAAGTACCTAGTTAGTTCCAAATGACTATATATATATATATATATATATATATATATATATATTATTTTAGCAGAAGGACTTCGCACGAGCATATTTAATATAATGTTTGTGTGTGTTGTTAAAAGATAGACAGTATCCACTATACTAGTGACATCTACAGTACCCTGCCACTTTAGTAGTGACCTCTACAGTAACCCGTCTCGTTAACAGGGATTTCCACAATAACCCACCCCATAAACAGTGACCTCGGCAGAGCTTCGTTCCCTTAAAATGTGACCCCAACAACATCCTGCCCCCTTAACAGTGACCTCTACAGCACCCCACCCTTTAACACTGACCTCCATAGCAGACCGTCCCCTTTACTGTGACCTCCACCATTCCGTGCCCCTTTAACCGAGACCTCCACAGCATCCCACCTCCTTAACAGTGACCTCCACAGCGGCCGCCCCTTTTATTAGTGACCCCCACAGTACCCCATCTCCTTAACAGTGATTTCCACAACACCCCGTCCCCTTAACAGTGGCCTCTACAGCAATCTGGCCCTTAACATTGACCTCCATAGAGGACCGTCCCTTTAAAGGGAGTCTGTCAGCAGATTTACCCCTTTTTAACAGTTGCCATTATGCTGTAGCCGCAAAACAGATGATTAACACAGTACCTTGATACGCTTTGGTGGACTTTTAAATCTGCCAAAAACAAACTTTGATGAGGGCTCGCAAGTGCCCAGGGCGGAGTCCACCGGGTTGGAGCCCAGGCAGCTCTGCCTCTTCGGCTCTTATCCCCGCCCAGCCTCCTCCTCTGCTCGCCTATCTGTTGTCTCTCCCCCTCAGCGAGATCCCGCGCCGACGCGATGACTTCCTTGGTCGGGGCATGCGCATAAGCTACTGCGATGCCGTGTCAGCAATGGGCATCGCAGTGCGCATGCCCCGGCCAAGGAAGTTATCGCATCGGCGCGGGATCTCGCTGAGGGGGAGAGACAACAGATAGGCGAGCAGAGGAGGAGGCTGGGCGGGGATAAGAGCCGAAGAGGCAGAGCTGCCTGGGCTCCAACCCGGTGGACTCCGCCCTGGGCACTTGCGAGCCCTCATCAAAGTTCGTTTTTGGCAGATTTAAAAGTCCACCAAAGCGTATCAAGGTACTGTGTTAATCGTCTGTTTTGCGGCTACAGCATAATGGCAACTGTTAAAAAGGGGTAAATCTGCTGACAGACTCCCTTTAACTGTGACCTCCACAGCAGCCTGCCCCTAGAGTGGGCAGAAGTCCAGTATTAGGTTTTCAGACTCCCTGTCCGTCCGGCGCAGGGCCTTGATGGACACAGGGATGTTCTTTTGAACAGCTCACTCTCAGACAGCAGTAGCGTGCTGTCTGAGCGCGAGTTGCAGGGAGAAAGTCACCCTCCCTCCCACCCCTGCAGCTGACAGAAGTGGATTTTTACCTTCATTTTTTCAATTCCATCGGCTGTGGAGTGGGAGGGGGCATGGTCTAACGGGGTTGTGGCTTAACAGGACCTGGGGGCAAGGTTTTTAAGTTTGTCTTTTGAGGTTGGCCTGAATGGCCACCCTACCTGCCCCTGAACTGTAACCTTCACAGCACTCCGCTCCATTGTGTCATCCACAGTGGCCTTCCCCTTCAACTGTGACCTACAGCAGTGAAGAAAAATTGCTGGGTTGTTATGGAAACCTGGTGTAAAACTGTGTGTATGTAGAGACTAAGGGCCTGCAAGCTTTTATTGGCTGATCAGGGTCATGTGACCAGGCTTCTATTGGCGAATACATTTTTGGTGAATATCTCAGGAACAGTACATGCTAGAGAACCGAGACCCGGTCTAAAACCTTCCCGGACACCTGATGTACATGTATGCCAAATTTCCTGATTGTAAACGCGATGGTGCATATTCCTTTAGCGGACGTATACAGCCAGATTGAATGTAAGTTACCCCAATCAGGTGTACAGTTATGTCCTATCTGTTCTCTGACGCTGTGACATGAGAAAGTGCAAGTTCCAAGAGCATGGACAGCAGAGACTCCAGAGGAACCAGCAGGGAACCAACCAGAGTGGAATCCTGTCAGAGACTGCTCTGATTGGTTAGTCTGTACAATTCAGTGAAAAAAGGCCAGTTACAGACTCTGATCTGCACAGTTCATATCTGTGAAGATCAGAGGCTGCACCAATGCTCACCCCCACGTCCCCTGCTGCCATATTTTCCATAAATCCCTGAACATACCAAATAGTGGCGCTGATTGTTAGCACACTACTCGCTATATTTACAGCATGGAGATGGCAACCTACTGCAAGGACCGAGATTGGTGTTGGCACTGATACCTTACCGACCAATTAAATGCTGCAGTCAGTAGCGATCACGGCATCATAGCAGTTAACAGACGGGAGCGCCCTCTCTTATCAGACCACTGAGATGCAATTGCAAGATCTCAATGTTTGCCATGTCAGCCAGAATCCAGGGTCTGGGAGGCTAGTGTTGGTGTAAAACTGACAGCAATACACAGCAAAAGATGACTATTGCAGTATATTGTACTAGCCATCAGACCACAGGATCTTCAAGTGGGACTTCTACAAAAAAAATTGGGGAATAAAAACTACACATAATTGATACTGCAGTGTCCATACCACTTAATCTATAAATGGCTCACGTTACTTCACGCAGTGAAAGCCATCTCAAAATTGTTTGGATAAACAAAAGTATTCCAAATTTATCACCACATAAAGTGACACGTCATATTTGAAAAATGAGGATTCAGCATTTGGTCCAAACTGACTTCTGTTGGAAAGGGTTAAAGATAGGTCACTTCTTTTAGTACATGCATTTCTTATAAAGTAACAATTCTGGATTATCTTTTCTTAGAACTCTACATTGTTTCATTCCTGTTAATCCCTCTAAAAATATAAGACTAAATTGATAACTATGTTACGCTGTCCCTACAGTACATGCTCACCTTGTCAGCTGGGTACAGGAGTACGGATGCCACTGGAGCCAAACTGAGCACTGTACAGGTCAGAGAACACCTTGTTGGAGGAGCAATTTTCTATGGGCGCTCCTGCCATGTGCTCACTCCGATAAAAGCCTGCATACCACACTGGTTTTAATAAAGTGCATGCAAAGGTTTATGTACACTTTAACTAGTAATAGACAGTCACAACGAATCACAGCAAGTGGTAGCACAACTTGTATACCATGGGGATCTCACATATACAAAGCTGGATAAGACGTAGTAGGACAAGCACACAATAATGTCTTGGGCTAGACAACACCATCATACAGTGTGGGACTCTTCATGGGCCGAAGGGGGATAGCTTTAATGCTCACTGCCTAGTGCCTATAGCCTGGGCAATGCAGGAGCGGTGCAGGAAGTGTGTTTGTGTTTCAGTCCTGGCCCCATACGCCTCTCCCTCCCATACCCAGTATGCAGGAGCCTCTGTGCTAATACACAGCAGGGCTGTTGGTGCAGATTTTGTTGCAAAGGTGATTCGTGGCAAAATTTGCTACTTTTTCAACGCCACACATGCCAGTTTAAAAAAAAAGAAGGGGGAGCCTGTTGTGGGTAGGGAAGAGAACGGTCATCAGGCCTGTCTAATTTATCATTTTATATGCCAGTTTCTGCCGAAGAAAATGACAAATCTATGCCAGCTCCCTTGCTTAATCTTTGTGTATGCCGGCAGATCATGCACCGAAGTTATGTAGAGGCCTTACTAGCGGTATTGTTTTTTTCTATATCATATTTATCATTATAATGTCAAACAATTCCTCACTGACTTAATATATGGATTCAATCAGTTTCTGCTTAAAATGTTATGGATGCTGCAAGTCTGTGACAAATATTGTGACCAGAAGAAAGCAAAAGACCAACCTTTTTTTCCATAGGTTACAGAACCCTCAGAGGAGCTTTACATCAGCCATGGAATTGCATGCTATATTAGATGCTTTCCTAATGAGTATTGACAGGAGGACATCAGATCTCATATCTGCATTTTATACCGCTATAGTGAACACTGTACAGACGTAATAGAGAATTTACTAAAGATTAGCCATATTTGCTGCAAAAAACATGCACAACTGACTACCATGCTTTATTCTGAGGATAATTCCACAGGATCTGTTTTTTCCTTTCTGGGAAAGAAGGGGTTACATTTTTCAGTTACTTTAGAATAAATAATAGCTCTTCAGCAATCAATAAGCAGAATCCCTTCTATTGTTCAGAAGAAGAGTTGTTTGTTTTTTTTTAACTTTAATTCTTACACAAAAAATAATCAATAGAATTAAGACATTCAAGACATTATTTAAAAAGGCATAAAAGTCACTAAAATGTTAATATATATAAAAAAAGAAACAGCAACTTAAAAAAATACTTCAGTTCACGATTTTCTTTCCCATTTAGCTGGGCACAGCACGAGATGTCTGTAAACACTTGCAAACAGGCAGGAGGATGCTGCATGGCAGCTGCCCCTAGTGAGTTTGAATGGGTATTATAAGAATGGCAGGCTTTATTTTCTCACGTCCTCTGTGTTGTCTTGTTGCTCCCTCTCCAACCTCATTTCTTTCAATTCCTGCCTGTACTTCCGTTCAATAAAACGCTTCTGATGAGCCATCTGGGGGAAGTTATCTGGGGAAGGAAGAAGAATGACATCACCTATGCTATGTCTGTTAGACATTACGCCGCTCTATCTACAAAAGCAGGACCAGGGCACACGCTCAAAAACAGACAGAGCGTAAGAAATAAGGATGTGCCTGTACTGTAAGCGTACAGATGTAAGAGAATTTGTCATCAGGCACAGCTCAAGGTTTACATAGGACTTCATGATGCACAATAAAGACTTTGTTGTAAACTTTGTAAAATAAAAAAGTACTACCTTTCTGTAAAAAGCTGTACATTTAAGGCCCCCTACTGGAGAAGAGTGGATAACGGCTACATTATATATATATATATATATATATATATATATTATATATACATATATACACACACACACACACACACACACATATACATACACCCTATTTTTCGCCATTTCCTCCCCCAAAGTGCGCCTTATGGGACGATTAAGGAAGCGCTCATTAGTACCGGAGGACCAGGAAGCGGTGAAGGCTATGTACTCACCGCTTCCTGGTCCATGGCTGTGCAGTGGCTGCGCACAGCGTGAGGGCGCTCTGTGACCTCATGCTGTGCACGCCAATTCACCTCACAGCTGACAGCAGGAGGAAGAAGATTGTGGGTGGTGAGGAGCAGCAGCGTCCAGGAGCAGGAGAGGCAAGTGTTTTTTATTTGATAAAATATGAGGTTGCTGGGGGCTGAGCCGAGGCAATGGGGGTGATGAGAGGCATAAGGACTGATAATGAGGGCTTATGAGAGGCATAATGGCTGATAATGGGGGTTGATGAGAGGCATAAGGATAGATATGGGGGCTGATGAGAGGCATTGGGGGCTGATATCAGGGGTGATGAGAGGCATGGGGGGCTGATATCAGGGGTGATGAGAGGCATAAGGGATGATATGGGGGCTGATGAGAAGCATGTGGCTCTTATCTGAGGTCTGATTGGGGGTCATTTACATTGAGGTCTAAGTTGAGGCCTAATTGGGCATTTGATCTGAGGTCTTATGAACATTGGGGGTCTGACTGGGGCTGTTAGCTGAGGTCTGATTAACATTGAGGGTCTGATTGTTGGTCTGACCTGAGGTGTAATCAAAAATATTTTTTTCTTATTGTCCTTAGGCGAGTCTTCTAGGGCAAAAAATACGGGGTATACATATATATATATATATATATATATATACATATACACACACACGCATACAGCTTCAAATCCTCTGCATAGTACAGTTAAAACATTAAAAGACAACACTCTGCCTGCAGCTAACAGTAAAGGCAGTTTAGAAGATTCTTGCATACTACTAAGATCCCTCTAATGTGTATGTATTGCCAATGGGTGGATGGGGAAAGAACAGTTGCCAGACACTTCTGGCTGTGGCTTAACATCGGGGAGGACAAAAGGATTGGGCAAAAAAATTCTCTCTTTTCCCCATCTGTCGGGAGAGAGTTGGAAGCTCTCCATACATATTAGATTGTCAGTTGAACCTGCCGTTCTCGGCTGGTAATACTCTAAAGGCCCCCCACACTCATTAATGTACAGATGTAGCAGGGTTAACACTCAAACTCTTAACTCAAATTTCTTAACTCATCCTGTTATCTTGAAACAAAAGCCATTGAAAAGCAATTGAAGGTGTTTGCTTAACGCATTTAGTTTAGATAACACATCTCAAAGCATGAGTGTTAACATCTGTATGGCCATATGTATCAGATTTGCTGCGCAATATATCTGCAGCAAATCTGCCAAGTGCAGCAGGGAAATTTGCAGTTGAAAATTTTAAAAACTTGTGATTTTGCTGCTGATCGTTCAACGGAGAAAAAATAAAATAAAAGGTAGAATGCACTGGTGCTAAAACTAGTATGATGAATACAAGGAAGCAGCAGAGTGAGGGAACCAGACCACCCACTGTCCTCTATAAAAACAGCTAGTAATGATTACATGTATTTCCACACTGTGCTTAACTAATAACTTGAAACCATATACTGCCTATCAAACTGGGACGTTTGGATTAAAAGGACAGTTCCTCGGGTTTCTTCACATTGAGCAATGAACTACGTCCTGGATAATGGTAAATCCTAAGGTATAATTTCTGAGGTATGGTGTCGTCCTCCTCATGGAGGACGACGCTATAACCACGAAACTTGTTGGAACAAGAACACCACACCACTGCTATCTCAAGTGTAGTCACTTCTGGTAAACGTGTTTAATCCTTGGATTCTCCCATCCTTGAGTTGAGCTGCTGTCCGCGGCTCCTCTCCTTATTTCCTGACAGTCATCTGTGGACTGGTGTGGTTTGTGACACACTAAATGCTTGCTGGAAGCATTCTAGGACTGGTCACATCCCTCAGCATGAAGAAACCCCAGGAACGGTCCTTCAATCCAAATGCTCCAGTTCAATAGGCAGTATACAATTTCAAGCTATCCCTTAAAGGGGTCCTGCAGTTTTTTTAAACTGATGATCTATCCTCTGGATAGAGCATCAGCATCGGATCGGTGGGGGTCCGACACCCGGGACCCCTGCCGATCAGCTGTTTGAGAAGGCAGCAGCGCTGGCAGTAGCGCCGCGGCCTTCTTGCTGTTTACCGCAGGCCCAGTGATGTCACTACTAGTATCACTGGCCTGGGCAGGGCTAAGCTCTGTTGACTTGAATGGAGCTTAGCCCCGCCCAGGCTAGTGATACTAGTCGTTACGTCACTGGGCCTGCGGTAAACAGCAAGAAGGCTGCGGCGCTACTGCCAGCGCCGCTACATTCTCAAACAGCTGATCGGCAGGGGTCCTGGGTGTCGGACCTCCATCAATCAGATGCTGATGCTCTATCCAGAGGATAGATCATGAGTTTAAAAAAAACTGCAGAACCCCTTTAAGCACTGTGTGTAAATCCATTTAATCATTACTAGATTTAAAAGTGTGTGTATATATATATATATATATATATATATATATATATATATATATATATATATACATACATATATATACACACACATTTATACACACAGTACAGACCAAAGGTTTGGACACCTTCTCATTCAAACAGTTTTCTTTATTTTCATGACTATGAAAATTGTAGATTCACACTGAAGGCGTCAAAACTATGAATTAACACATGTGGAATTATATACATAAAAAAAGTGTGAAACAACTGAAAATATGTCATATTCTAGGTTCTTCAAAGTAGCCACCTTTTGCTTTGATTACTGCTTTGCACACTCTTGGCATTCTCTTGATGAGCTTCAAGCGGTAGTCATCTGAAATGGTTTTCACTTCACAGGTGTGCCCTGTCAGGTTTAATAAGTGGGATTTCTTGCCTTATAAATGGGGTTGGGACCATCAGTTGCTTTGTGGAGAAGTCAGGTGGATACACAGCGGATAGTCCTACTGAGTAGACTGTTAGAATTTGTATTATGGCAAGAAAAAAGCAGCTAATTAAAGAAAAACGAGTGGCCATCATTACTTTAAGAAATGACGGTCAGTCAGTCCGGAAAATTGGGAAAACTTTGAAAGTGTCCCCAAGTGCAGTCACAAAAACCATCAAGCGCTACAAAGAAACTGGCTCACATGCGGACCGCTCCAGGAAAGGAAGACCAAGAGTCATCTCTGCTGCGGAGGATAAGTTCATCCGAGTCACCAGCCTCAGAAATCGCAGGTTAACAGCAGCTCAGATTAGAGACCAGGTCAATGCCACACAGAGTTCTAGCAGCAGACACATCTCTAGAACAACTGTTAAGATGAGACTGTGTGAATCAGGCCTTCATGTTAGAATATCTGCTAGGAAACCACTGCTAAGGAGAGGCAACAAGCAGAAGAGACTTGTTTGGACTAAAGAACACAAGGAATGGACATTAGACCAGTGGAAATCTGTGCTTTGGTCTGATGAGTCCAAATTTGAGATCTTTGGTTCCAACCACTGTGTCTTTGTGCGATGCAGAAAAGGTGAACGTATGGCCAACAAGTGCTAAGCATCTCTGGGAACTCCTTCAAGACTGTTGGAAGACCATTTCAGGTGACTACCTCTTGAAGCTCATCAAGAGAATGCCAAGAGTGTGCAAAGCAGTAATCAAAGCAAAAGGTGGCTACTTTGAAGAACCTAGAATATGACATATTTTCAGTTGTTTCACACTTTTTTGATCAGTATATAATTCCACATGTGTTAATTCATAGTTTTGATGCCTTCAGTGTGAATCTACAATTTTCATAGTCATGAAAATAAAGAAAACTCTTTGAATGAGAAGGTGTGTCCATACTTTTGGTCTGTACTGTATATACACACACAAACATGGACCAATCCCTTGGTGCTCCATGGTCACATTTCCACTGTCCCCAGCCTTCAGAGAGGACATTGACCTAATGACCGCTGCAACCTTTGGTTGTTTGGAGTTGTTTTTGAATTCCCTATTGAATACAATGGGAAAACCGAGACAGAAACTGTCATGCTGCAAATTAAAAATTCCACGAAGCAGGTCAATTTCCATCCCTAAATTTTCCACAGCACTTGGATTTATTAAATTTCCACTGTGGTTTTCCATGCGCAAATATGTATAGAAAGTCGGCAGCATATCTGGTACATGTGGATGTACCCAAAACTCTATGTTAGGTATTTGGAGCTCAGTACAAAAATAAAGGAACTCCAACAAACTGTAGATATACAGTAGTGAATGAGTTTTCTCACTTCAGCAAATGGCATTTAACATGTAGAGAAAGTTAATACAAGACACTTACTAATGTATTGTGATTGTCCATATTGCTTCCTTTGCTGGCTTGATTAAATTTTCCATCACATTATACACTGCTCGTTTCCAAGGGTTACGACCACCACTGCAGTGGTGGCCGGGACAGAAGCTGTTGCGCTTGCATGCGTGCTCTGAGAGAGGTGTGAAAGCACGACCACCGCTGGACAGTCACAATACATTAGTATGTGCCTTGTGTTAAATTTGTCTACAGTTGTGGCCAAAAGTTTTGAGAATGACACAAATATTAGTTTTCACAAAGTTTGCTGCTAAACTGCTTTTAGATCTTTGTTTCAGTTGTTTCTGTGATGTAGTGAAATATAATTACACGCACTTCATACGTTTCAAAGGCTTTTATCGACAATTACATAACATTTATGCAAAGAGTCAGTATTTGCAGTGTTGGCCCTTCTTTTTCAGGGCCTCTGCAATTCGACTGGGCATGCTCTCAATCAACTTCTGGGCCAATTCCTGACTGATAGCAACCCATTCTTTCATAATCACTTCTTGGAGTTTGTCAGAATTAGTGGGTTTTTGTTTGTCCACCCGCCTCTTGAGGATTGACCACTAGTTCTCAGTGTGATTAAGATCTGGGGAGTGTTCCCAGACCATGGACCCAAAATGTCAAAGTTTTGGTCCCTGAGCCACTTAGTTATCACTTTTGCCTTATGGCATGGTGCTCCATCGTGCTAGAAAATGCATTGTTCGTCACCAAACTGTTGTTGGATTGTTGGAAGAAGTTGCTGTTGGAGGGTGTTTTGGTACCATTCTTTATTCATGGCTGCGTTTTTGATCAAAATTGTGAGTGAGCCCACTCCCTTGGATGAGAAGCAACCCCACACATGAATGGTCTCAGGATGCTTTACTGTTGGCATGACACAGGACTGATGATAGCGCTCACCTTTTCTTCTCCGGACAAGCCTTTTTCCTGATTCCCCAAACAATCGGAAAGAGGCTTCATCGGAGAATATGACTTTGCCCCAGTCCTCAGCAGTCCATTCACCATATTTTCTGCAGAAGCTCAATCTGTCCCTGGTGTTTTTTTTGGAGAGAAGGGGCTTCTTTGCTGCCTTTCTTGACACCAGGCCATCTTCCAAAAGTCTTCGCCTCACTGTGCATGCAGATGCGCTCACACCTGCCTGCTGCCATTCCTGAGCAAGCTCTGCACTGGTGGCACTCCGATCCCACAGCTGAATCCTCTTTAGGAGACGATCCTGGCACTTGCTGGACTTTCTTGGACGCCTTCTTAACAAGAATTGAACCTCTTTCCTTGAAGTTCTTGATGATCCTATGAATTGTTGATTGAGGTGCAATCTTAGTGCCACAATATCCTTGCCTGCGAAGCCATTTTTATGCATGGCTGCACACGTTTCATTGCAGGTCACCATGGTTAACAATGGAAGAACAATGATTCCAAGCATCACCCTCCTTTTAACAGGTCAAGTCTGCCATTTTAACCCAATCAGCCTGACATAATGATCTCCCGCCTTGTGCTCGTCAACATTCTCACCTGAGTTAACAAGACGATTACTGAAATGATCTCAGCAGGTCCTTTAATGACAGCAATGAAATGCAGTGGGTTTTTTGGGGGATTAAGTTAATTTTCATGGCAAAGAAGGACTATGCAATTCATCTGATCACTCTTCATAACATTCTGGATTATATGCAAATTGCTATTATAAAAACTTAAGCAGCAACTTTTCCAATTTCCAATATTTATGTAATTCTCAAAACTTTTGGCCACGACTGTACATGATAAATGCCATTTGCGGGAGACAACCCCTTTAAGAAATGACCAAATGTTGGACCTAAAGACATTATTATGATAAAAGGCAGACATTGGCTTTAAACCATGTGATGTGCGCATTATTATAAGCCTCTCTGTAAAATCAAGGGACAAAAGAAACTCACATTTTTCCAAGGCGTCCATGGCAGCCCCCATCTCAGCCTGCTGAATACTGCAAGATGTAAAAAAAAAAAAAGAAAAACCTCCAATTAACCTAATTACCACCATCAGCTTTAACTGAGCTCTTAAATCCTTTTAAGTGGCAATAAGACATGAAAATGAGAAAGAGATACATAATTTTTCTTGAGGGTCTTTTAAAAAAAAACTTTCCACATTAAAACGATAGTTCTGTGATTGCTTTCTGCTTCCGACATATTAGCAAACCATCAGCTTCTTTGCTACAGCCCTTAATGTATATTTTTGTTGTTTTTACTATGTGTAGTCTCAGCCCACAAGCATGGAGATTTTGTTAATTGTTTTGTGTCTGAATAGCTTTAACGTGTCCCCATGCGCCAACGAGCTTCGCTGTCCTAATGAAATACTTTGCAGAGAAGAGAAGGCATGTGAAGCCTCCAATCTTTTCTTCATGAGGAGGCTGCACACAATTACCCGCTCTTTACTCCCCTTCTGATTAATGACAGTCAGCTAACAAAATCTACATTAAAAAAAAAAATCATCAACAGGCGAACTGGAAGAAGAAAACCCACACAGAATAATTATTAATGGCTTCTCACTGGAAGGCTGGGTAAATAATATAATAACATTCCTTCTGGATGGGTAGAACAAATGTGAAACAGAATTTAGTCACAGATCGGTAACAATAGGAGCTGTCAAAGAGCACAAGAAAGGGGGATGCAACATGGATTTTCTGTCAACCTTTCCCTCAAAGATGTCATGCCGCTGCAGAAATGTATATGGCTTTGTTCATATGTATGTAATGGGCTGACAATACGCCTATGATTTAGCTAATTACAGCTGACATTACAAGCAAGGGGTACGTTATTGTGCTCGTCATATGTAACCAAGCATACTAACTCAATACTGGTCTCAGCCTTGCTGTAAAGACCGGACAGGACCATCGACGGAAGAAAATGTGTGTGACGTGCATTGCTAGAAAGCCTTTTAGTCATTTCTACTAATCAATGTAAAGAGAAAGCGTTTCCGTTACCTCGGCCCTTTACCGCAGCCAATGCGTTCGCCTTTGAAATACACAGCAACGGTGTACGTCCTTGCGTGAGAAGGTCCAACAGTTTGAAGAGTCCTAAAGTGAAAAGATCTCATTGTGAGCACACTTTCATAAAGTCAGACCCTGCTGAACGAGATGGAATTGTGAATTTCATACAGTTTTTGTGTTTATTACATAGGACTGCAGCACAGTAATAGGCTTTACATGCAAAAATCCAAGACATACACTTTGTAGATCTGGATGACAACACTTGTGTTTAGCGGTAGAAGAAATTAGCACGGGAACGCAATGAAATATAGTGCCAAGCTTATTGTCGTAACAGACACTAACCAGATATATTGTGAAGCACTGCAGAATATGTTGGTGCCATATAGAGTACTATTGCTTTTATTAGAATACTAGTCAAGTATGGATCTTCCACCACATCTGATAATCAGTAGGGGCAGTGCCAGATTTGGATGCCTTGGGCCCACCAGTAAAATGCATTCTGGGGGCCCACTGTACAGCTACATGCAAATGTGCTCACATAGGCAGCAGCAAGATGCTCAAGATGACTGAATATGGGAGCCCCTGAAGCAACTTTGAGAAGGCATGAACTGATGCCTCTACACCTACATCAGCCATCTGATGCATGAACAGAATAAGTTGGGTAGTTTGTTAAATCATTTACCCAGTATGTATATGAACATAGGCTGCTTAAGATACTGTATGTAGTGCAATTAATCTATTGTGAGATGTATCACTTGTGCAGGCAGTGGGGGACTGGGTGCCCACCCATGCTCAGAGGGCCACCGGTGGATTAGAGTTGGGCTAGTACAAGCCCGAGTGGGAAAAACTCTTCTGACAACAGAAACCCAAACTGAAACTACATTTTCAAGCTTACACGCTCCAATTATTTAGTGGAGAATGTGACCAAGGATTCTCTAACAGAACTCAGCACCTCTCCATGAGCTTGTACAGTGCGCTCTCCTTTGCTGGTGGGGGTCGTTCTGGAGATAGAGGAGAGTCTCATAGGTAGGACCCACACCTATCTGACATTGATCGCATATCCTGAGCTGGAAGGAAAGAGTTCGGTACAACATGTATTGGGCAGTGCCACGGTACTGCAGCTCAGCTCCTATTCAGGTGAATGGGAATTGAGCTGCAGTAAGCTGGCGCTGGAAAATACATGGTGTATGGAGCAGTCTGTGTCCGCTCTGTACATTGTATAGTTTCCAATACAGTGGCTACCCAAGAATGCTAAATCAGTGGGGATGCTGGGTGTCAGATCAGTAAGTGTTTGAAATTCATTCAAGCACAAGGAGAACATACAACTCCATGGAAATGTTACTCTTGGTCAGATTTGAACTCCGGAACCAAGTGCTGCAGTAATAGTGCCAAAAACTCAGCGACTATGCTAAGCCACCAACACAAACCGATTGTTAAAACAAGGAGGCGCTATGGGATGAGATCGCTCCAAAGTCTATGAGCCCCTATTGAGCTAGAGAGGAGATACAGTGCTCATCCGAGTACTTCTGGTACAGTGATCAGTGGAGGCTCAGCATCTTGACCTCCAAAAGATCAAAACTTTTGACATGTCATTATGACATTTCAAACATGTTTTGAAAGGACAGGTATGGTAGAAAGACATTGTGAACAAAAGGAGTCTGATATTCCTCTTGTACATATTAAAAGACAATGCAAGTGCAATAGAAGATTCTTCCCTATGGGGTGTAACCCGGCACTCACTTGTACAGGGGGATGTCTGGTTCCTTCCCTTCAGTTCTCAAGGTCAGACAACACTGCTGAAGCTGTGACTTTGGATCATTCCAGTCTTGATTTAAAATGAACTCCTGCAGAACAGAAGAGAATGGAAGACTCGTTCAGGTCTCAATAGTGCTATTCAATGGTACTTCAAATATTTCAGCAATTACAGGATGAGTTTGAGCTACAGAATCAACATTTTTTCAAAAACATGCAGCTATGACATGCAATAAAAGCTCAGGAACAAACATTGTCACTAGATATAAGGACACATATAGCGGAAACCATGGCGACTTTAGGGACAGGTAAAGGAACTATGTCTAGACTATATGCTTTTAATGATGCTTTTAGAACAGCTGCACAATTTTCCAATACATGTCTGGAAAAAATGGGAATGGGATCTTGGCCCTATTACCGAGGAGCAATGGGTTGGTTGAGGTATTACAAAATCCCTAATCTGCCCCCCCCCGGGAAGTCCCCACCATTTCTACATATGATTGGGGTTCATGTTGCTCTAGATGTTGTATAAAAGAGGCCAACTTCATATATATGAATCTGGAGATGTGGGAAACTGGATGTATACTGGAAGGGGATTATAGATATAATTAACATATTCCACTAACTTTATCATGTACCTCAGACTAGGTTTTTTAGGCATATTTGAAGATGATTACATGGACTATTACACATTCCTGGTTATACAGAGATTACTACTGCAGTGAGATGGATACAATCATCTCCCCCAACTGTTCAGAATGCATTCTTTGGATGAATACCGCTATTCAATTAGAAAAAGAGGTGCACATAAAAAGTACTGGTAATTTCAGTTTGAATTGATTTGGGGGCGCTGGCTAAATGTATTTTGGTGTATGGAAATAGGAGGTAGATAACTACACATCACTTTCAGTATAAAAAAAGTTACTATTTTATTTTTTTAGCAATGAAAGTATCTACATGTTGGGGATAGGAGGAAGGGGGGAATGAATGGGGGAGGTGAGTGGAAGAACAGAGGGACAGTAATATTAATATTTGATGCTAAGGTTGGAATTTCTAAATGAATGACCTATGTGTATGGGATGTAAAGCATATTAGAGTGGGTAACATTGAGGTCAAGGAAGCCTTCATGGTTACAGTATAAACTAATTGTTTTGATTTTGCGTGTCTACGTGGAAGAAAACGTTAATAAAGATCTATCTTATATATAAAAAAAATAAATAGCGCTTGATGGACTCTTACAAAAGAAGAGAAGAGACAGTAGGAAACACTTGGTCAAATGTATGGGAACAATAATCTTTTGTTATTTAGTCCTGCCGAAGCCAAGATAGCATCAATCACCGGCAGTATACTACAACTCCCTTCCAAACAAGTTTTGATTAATTTGCTTTGTCAAACTGTTCCTAGCTGCCAATGATTGAGTATTCCATGTGTCTACTACACGAGTGCCTTACTCACTCTGTGATGCCCCCTGAGCCGGCTATCTTTTCTGAAAAGCGATTTCCTGGTTACTTATTGACACCCCAAGGGTATTTGTAAGAGGTTATCTTTTTGCCTTGCCAATCCATGCACACTGAGCATATCGAAAGCATAAATCAACTTGTAAGGTTATGTCCATAACCCGTTACCAGTGCTGAGGCTTAACCCTTTCACAAGCATCAGAGACGACAAATGACTATCCCTTCTATTGTAGATAAGCAAGAGTAAGCAGCTATTACTGGCGTAAATGTCATTTACCTTGAGTCTTGGGAAGAAGCATACATTCATAAATGTGTGGACGTATTCCAAGTCCTTGTCGATATAAAGTGCAGCAATAAAAGCTATAGGTAAAACACATAGGTTAATAAGGAGCACACTTTATCAGATAGCTATAAAAAAACAATCCTGATATAAAAGTAACATTGGGCACATTCTATCAGGGTGGACGTTGGGGCACTGAGTGGTTATAGATGCTTGAGCCTTAAAAGCGAATGTGATGCAGTTAAGAGAACGGAGCAAGTCGATGAATGGGAAAATGGAACCACTTATACTTTTCTGACAAAGAAATGGATTGTAATATTAAATATTTATACCAGAGTCACCAACGCACTTCTAGTCCAAAAAATGCGTAACTGCTCATTACACAGCACGGTCTAATTCTTTTCATACCATTTGCTTCCACTTCACATGGCGACAGGAGAACACTCTGCTACGTGAACAAACAGAGCTGTTCTGCTAATAGTTACATGGAAGAGTAGAGGTTTTAGCTCTATACTTTAAATGTGCCGTGAGACATGAACATATGGTCCTTAATATATAGCCAGCTGCATGTGCCTTCAGTTTAGGTCAACACGCAGCCCCCCAACAAAGTGGAGCAGGAACCTGGACTTTGAGTTAATTTTCCACCGTTCTATAAGAATATTACATTAGCTTCAAATAAATCTGCTCCACATGGCCGCAACAATCCCCCAACCCTAAATATTGTCAAGGCACTACGGCTGAAACTACCGGTAATCTATAAAATAATTAGCTACACAGGGCCAAGGAAATAGACATATAAAACTACATTAGAGATGCATTACACGGATTGTCCTGAAACCATTTGATGGAATGTACTGGACTTGATCAAATATTAATAATATATGGAGCCTCTGTGTTTCTAAATGCGGGAAGCGCAACAACCCAATTTCTAGAAAGCATGTGGCCCATTTGTGAGGGTTTAAATTAGATTTGGAAAATGGACAGTGCACCTCCAGAACTTTAACATGCTCAAAATCCAGGAAGCGGTAGTGCGGCTTGGCTCCCAGCTGTTATCTAGCTTATTTAACCAAATCAAATCTCTATCTGGTAGAAAGGAGGTGAAGTCATTACAAAAGCAGGCTCTGAACACAATTTGGTTTATGGCGTAAAATAAATTATGCCTGTTGCTTTGTTGTATTTTGCCGTTCTTATATATTTCCATGTCATTTTTATTGCATTTTGCTATTATTTATACAATATTATAAAATTACTACAGATACATTTTAGAGTGTAAAGAAAAAACACAATACAGTTCTGTTAAAAACACTTCTGCTATTTATTACCACGTGCAAAAAGCCTCTACTAAAAGGGTTTCCATAATGAAATATATATATAAAAAAAAATTATCTGCCTAGATTACCCCATCAGAAAACATGAAGCCATAAAAATATCCTGCCAGGATGCAGTGAAGGAAAGTGCCGACATACAAAGCAGATGTACAGTATGTGCCAAACATATGTAGTGTTATGGAACAGGAGAATCCCTTTAAGAATTCAGGTACAGTATGACAGACTAGATGGATATAAACACGCGCGCACTTTTTTACCATTACATAACCATGAGTAATTCTTCCCTGACAGTATGACAATATTGTAATCATCCATTTCTTTTTCACATTTATACAGGCACTAGGTAAAGTAAACAGGCTGAGATAAAGGGTCCATAATTACAGGAGCGATCTAAAGATCTAATCTTGTGCTGCAGTACAAATTTATTTGTTTGCTGCAATATTTATGCAGAACTGCTGTATTTTATACCAATTTCATAACACAAACTGCAATATCACTGCAAATTGTGAATAGACCCTTAGGCCTGGTTCAGATGGTTATTATAATTTATGCCTGAGAAATGGTGCATGCAAGCGGGTCTGTGTGCTATGCGGGTGCAGGCCTAATAGCAGACGGATAGAAATAACTGCTATCTGAATCAGGTATTATTAATTTGAACAATCAAAGAATTAGCTTCCTAGATCCTTGTTCATGTGATATGGAAACTTTGAGATTCTACGGTTAACAACAGTTAAAAATACATTTTGAATAACACTTTGTAATATTAGGTAGGTTTTCGCCTCAGGTTATGCTTACAAATGTTTTATATGGTAATAAGAGATAGACAAAGTCATACAGTAGATCATAGATGCATGGCCTGTGGCCCAGAAACCACATGCAGCCTGTGATGCCCATTTTGTGCAACCTTCAAACATCTGGTTGTGAACATGCTTGTCTCTTGTTGCTGGTGGCTTTTCTATGTCAGTGAGAGCACAAATGGTGCACTGAGTGGTCATCTCTGGGACCCTCAATGCAGTAGAATGTGAGTCTCCTGACATTCAATAACCATGCACGACTGCAGCCATCTTCATGGTAGTTTTAAAGGGGTTCTGCAGTTTTTTTAAACTGATGATCTATCCTCTGGATAGATCATCAGCCTCTGATCGGCGGGGGTCCGACACCCGGAACCCCTGCCGATCAGCTGTTTGAGAAGGCAGCGGCGCTCCAGCTTACACTTGAATGGAGCTTAGCCCCGCCCAGGCAAGTTGTTGACTAGTCGTGACGTCGTGGGCGTCACTGGGCCAGCGCTAAACAGTGAGAAGGCCGTGCGCTGCTGGAGCGCCGCTGCCTTCTCAAACAGCTGATCGGCGGGGGTCCCGGCTGACCGCTGATCAGATGCTGATGATCTATCCAGAGGATAGATCATCAGTTTAAACAAACTGCAGAACCCCTTTAAGTTCTGAAACTGTCACGAGTGTGTCACGACCTATCGTGGACCCTGTGGTCAGAAGGTCGCAGCGGGTGGCTGCTCGCCTGATTTTAAGGGATCGCCATGACCTAGTTGTGGGAATGGATTCCGGTCCAGGTTTTTTCTGTTTTGGTTTACTATCCTTTTTGTCCTTTCAAGGTTTCGGTAGTTTTCATTTCAGCCGTTCTTTGTCTGCCACTCCCAGCCACTATTTAGTCTCTCTTCCTACTTCCCTTGTTGCCAGATATAGACCTTCCTTTCTGGGTATCTATTCTGACCTCAGGTGGCATTGCTGTGGAGCCTGCTGGAGCTGTTAAAACCAGTGCGGTTGGATCTCCGGTTCTCTCCAGTTTGTGTCCTATTGTCTGCTGTCTCCCATCAGGGATTATACGTGGAGTTTGTATTGTTTTCCACTCCCTGTTTTTACCCTAGGTGTCAGTGGTGAGGACTAGTGCTCCCACCGCCCTACTCACTACCTAGAGTTTATTTCAGGGTAAGCCAGGGACGAGGAACATGATTGGCGTACGGGTGAGCAACCTGTCTAGGGACGTCAGGGTAGCCAGGTGCCAGTGTTAGGAGAGTTAGGATTCGCCACTCCTCCCTCTCCCTTGTGTTAGGGCACCCGATCTCCCTTTCCTCTGCACCACACGTCTGGTACCTGCCTTACCAGACGTGATAGAAACCATTGAACATTTCTGCCATTTCAGCAACTCACATATACTACAATGGAGAGAGCTGCATGCATGGTCTCTTCCTTGCTCGAGTGTGACAGGGGGAGAAAGTGAGGAATCATCACCTTTCAGACATTTATAGCATTTAGTTTTGATGTCTTATAAATGTCTCTGATGGTAGTAGCCCTTTTATGTTTTATTGAGGCCCTTGGGCTTGGTTACATCTGGCAATGTGATCTTCAGAGCAGAAAAGGTTATGCATCCCTCACTGTCTGTGCCCTTAGTTCAGTAACAATTCTGGCTTCAGCTTAATATCAACAAAAACAGACTGATTTATCGGAACCGAAGTTTGAGGTTGTCTGGCAATGTATCACTAGCAACCAGAATCAGACCTAACGAAGCCATTTACCCCTAGATATTATGGTTCATGTTCTAGATCTGTAGTATTCTATTGTATTTACTTACATTCAAGCAGGTCAGCCAAAGTCTTGGTCCTGAGGGCCACAGGTCTCTTTGTTTTATCATTAGCAATGGCAAACTCCTGCATACCCAGCTCTTCTGCTACCTTGGCCTGAGTCCTGTTGTTCACCAGTGAACTACGCAGCAGCTGCAAGATACAAAGAGAAGATAATGAGGGGACATAAAAACACAGCAACGCAATCCAAAATCCTGACATCGTAAAAAATGAGACCGCTTAAGATCAGCTTTTAGTGTTCTTTAGAGTAGGTATGTGTCTTCATAACTCAAGCAAATTCCCTAGTCCCAGCCAAAGCAAAACAAAAAGGAACTAACAAGCTTATCATGGGATTTTAAAATATTAGCATTTTCCCTTATTTATGAACACTTTCTGGCTTAAATTTTGCGTTGCTGACTGAAAACGTTTTCTCCGGCACAGATCTCTCATTAATTCTAAAGCCATTCCTTTATTAAATCTGCTCTTCTCAAACTGTCATTCTGAAGGTATTTTAGACAGATTAGGGCACCCAATGTTACATGAAAGATAAATGCTCATTGTGAATAATAAGAACTTTCTTTTACAGATCTTGGCAATGTCAGTCATGTTTGACAGGATTCGGTAATTATAGTTCAGTATAATGTTGCTTCAAGACCTCCAATGTGCCTAACTTGATCATCACGTGTACTTTATCTGTTTGTACAAAGTTCTTGCATTTGAATTAGAGCCACAGTAACAAAATCGGGAGATAAAAGTAACTCATTCTGGATATACTACAACAGTCATGTATTTCTGGGCAGGACATCTAAATATCCACAAAAAAATTCCAAAGAAGCCAAATATATGAAAAGCACTTCTATTTCAAAAACACTTCACAATAATAATAATAATAATGCAAAATCCACAGGTAAATAAAAACATTTTGTGTCATACTGGACTCACCAGAAGTCCATAGATTATTGTGCTGTAGCAGCTTCCATTTACCCACGCTGGCAGTTGCTTGGGCAGAAGGGCATTTTAGAGGTTTAGGCAAGAGGAGCGTAATCAATGCCCAGAAGTCTCAGCCCCCTTTTTTAAAGGGCATCTGTCATCAGCTTTGCTCCTATGAAACTGGCTGACCTGTTGCATGTGCGCTTGGCAGCTGAAGACTTCATTGTTGGTCCCATGTCCATATGTGCCCGCATTGCTGAGAAATATGTTTTAATATATGCAGCCCTCTTTCTTAAGTAAACATTTTGCTGTCTATGGATTTTTGGTGAACCCAGTATGACATGAAATTTTATATACCTATAGATTTGGCATTATTATTTTGAAGTGTGTTTTTGAAACAGAAGTTATTTTTTTTGCAATTTTTGTGGATTTGTGAAAGATGGATGGAGTGCAAAGTTCAACGGAAATTTGCAAGAAATGGAAATGTGGCGCTGTGAAGATTGATGGGGAAATCTAAACAGGCACTACTACAACCACTATTCTATGGGCACCGATATGTGACTAGCACAATTTATTGACCACACGTTCATGGGTAACATCAGGGTACAGTAGAGTATAAAGCAGTGATATTTGGCTGGCATATTGTGTATTATTAGGATTGGTACTACTGAATAGACATTAACAGCTAGCTCATTTACATACTACTCTATCCATTCATATTTGCATTGGTATGTCGATGGTATAAGGATATTGGCAATGTAGTTAGCATTAGGGCTCATGCACACAAACATATTTTCTTTCTATGTCTGTTCCGTTTTTTTGGTAGACTATGTGCAGAACCATTCCTTTCAACGGGTCCGCAAAAAAAACGGAAGTTGATCCGTGTGCATTCCGTTTCTGTATGTTGGTATTTTCGTTCCACAAAACAATAGAACATGTCCTATTGTCCATTTTTACGGACAAGGATAGGACTGTTCTATTAGGGGCCAGCTGTTCCGTTCCGGAAAATACGGAATGCATACGGATGTCATCCGTATTTTTTGCAGACCACAAAATACATAGGGTTGTGTGCATGAGCCCTTATTGTACAGAACTTAATGGACAACACATCTGATTGGACACTAGTGTCTAAAGGAAACTGGCTGTTATGGTCTTGCACAAATTCGGGGTAGCGCCAAGCTTTACCATCTGTTCTTATTGTATGCGTGGTTTAAGAGGTGACCAGCGTAGTAAGCAGTATTAAGCAGGCTAGGGTCAGTCATAGCCCCTCACTCTTCTGAAAGATACACCTTTAAGTGTAACGGTTTCATATTTTCACTCATAAATGAATAGCACAGGAGAGTATAAGACATTTTGTAACATATATCAGAAAAAGACACTTTCTTCTCCTTTTATCAGGCTCGCACACCACCCAAACTTTCAATTCACTGCTCAGATCTATCTCCAGTGAAGAGTATCTGCCTGCTCACTGAAGTCAGATTACATAGAAGTCTAGGGAAAGAGGAGGAGAAAAAGGGAGACAGAGGCAGAGAGACTGTGCTGACAGTGAGACGGCTGCTGGATTATTTGTGATTTACTGTCTTAACGGCTGGATGTGAATCTGAACTACTTAGTAATGGTCTCCATTAATACTGCTACTTTTATGCAGGTGCCATTGGATATAGAAACTTAAGAAGTGCTCCGTGTGTGTAACTGTAAATAGGTAAAACTAAGTAAAAGCACTGAATCCACTCATGAAATGTAGGATCCTGGCACAACTCAGTAAAGTGTTTTGGGGTGGCTGTATCACAACACTGCGGTTGCTTCCTTCTGGGTTTACCAAATGGTCCCAACATAGTTTTTTCTTTTTTGATGCTGGTTTACAACTTTGTGGTCATTTTTTTCATCGTTATCATTCTTGTTTATCTTTTTTTCTGTATTAATTAGGATTTATTTATTAAAGGGGTTCTCCGGGAATTAAGAAAATGAAAATACTTAAATATTTTTTTTTTTATCATAAATATATTCCCAAATACATTTCATTAATTATAATGGCTCGTTTTGTCAGGGGCAATAAAATGGCCGCCGTCCTAATCAAACAGCAGGACAAGTTACTTCGCAACACTGAGGTAAGGAGCTGCCTCATCCTCCTCTCTGCTCTACTTGTCAGGGATTATGATCCTGAATACAGCGGATGAGCTCTTCAGCTGAATCTCTGTAGGAATTAAGTGTATGTGGAGACATGAAGTACAGAGAGGACATACAGGATAGACTGTGGTAATGGAGACTGCATACATGTGCTGCTGCTCATCAGCCACATCCCCACCCTCCTCTCTGTACATCACATTAAACTTTATTCAGGATCATAAAACCTGACAAGTAGAGCAGAGAGGAGGATGAGGCAGCTCTTTACCTCAGTGTTCTGAAGTAACTTGTCCTGCTGTGTGACTAGGACAGGCTTTGTCTGTACTAATAGGATGGCAGCCATTTGATTACTCCTAATGTTTGTCCCCCCACACACAAAACAAACCATTATAACCAATGAAAGGTATTTGGGAATATATTTATATTAAAGCAATATTTAAGTATTTCCATTTTCTTGATTCCTGGAGAACCCCTTTAAGGACTGTCCAGTGGTTTTAATTCCATGCATTACCTATTTAAACTCTGTTGCTGCCATTTCGTGTGTATCTGAAGAAGGCAGACCACCTTTGAAACGCATCCTGCTGCATGCATTTTATCTTCCTAAACATTTTATTTATTTTCAGGTTTTAATAAACGCCAAGTTTTGCAAATCATCCAGACAGTGCCCCGTCAATCCTCCTTTCTTGTTGCTTTACATTACCCTGAACCAGTTCTACATAGAATTAGGGAGCAGATTACCCTGTTTAACCAAGTCCTGGTGTATGGGTAGACATGATCCCAGCTACTCTCTACCCAGACTGCAGAGGAAATACTCACTAGAAATGCCAGATATGTCATATAAAGGCTAAGTGTTATTCCCCATGTGCACACTCAGCAGTTTATTCTGAAAAATGACCTGACATGTGCTCCTCTCATGTCTGTTGTAGTAAATTGTGGTTACATCGACAGCCCGTGTTTGTCGCTGCTCTACTTCTTCTAATAGGACATTATTCATTGAACTCCTCTTATTCTAATTTTTGCCATCACCACCACTCCCCTCCTATCTTGGCTGTGTGTGCAGTTGCATGGCTGCTTCCAAAGGTTAGACTCTGCGCCTCCTCTGTCCTGTAGTAAGATTGTCTGCCGCACTGGTGCAATTGGATTGTGGCATCCACAGAGGGCAAACTCAGAGCCAAGATGAGACTTGACAAAGGTCATCTCGACCAAATCACTGTCAATTTATTCTGACAGAGCGTCTAATATTATGGAGTGGAAAACCTTATTGGTAAAGATTGAGGGGTTTGATGAATATGCTATATATATATATATAGTGGAGAGAGAGATGAAGATAACACATATTCCTTTTGGGGGAGCATCTATGCCGAGATAACCACGGGGGGGGGGGGGGGGGGGGGGAGAGGTGTAATCTAGCTTAGACAGACAATATGAGGCCTGAGTTAAATGTACTGTGGAGCTCAATATGTTATACAATTGGCTACACTGAATGTCTTAGTAAATTGTGTACTGTGGAACTCAGACTTTGTGTTGTTAAACCTATTTTTAATGTTGTATCATGAAAATAAAAATAAGTTATATATAAAAAAAAAAAAAAAAAATGTTACACTCTCATTGGCAACAACAATTTTGTTTTTTTAATGCTAGTATCTTCTGATCTATAATGCAGAAATTATTTGAAAAAAAAATCCAGGCGGCCTAAACCCAGCTCCCACGTTCAGCTTATGTGCACCTTAGTGCTGTAGGGCTTGCAAACACAGTCCTGAAAACCAAATTGTATAGTAAAATGATTTGTATTTATCGCCTACACATTTTAAATATGCCTTAATAAATCTTCATAAGACCCCATCCAATTTAACACCATGAAGCAATCAACAGTAATGTCTCATTTCCCAACCAATGTATGCAGATAACAAAATAATACATTCCCCACACATCACAGGGCCACGGCCTAGGAGCTAGTCACAATAAAGGGCTTTATTTTGTCAATTTTGCTGGTTAATCCCAAAATGCAGACCTAGTGGATGACAAGGTCAGCCTCCTGTGCAACAGCAATGTAATCCTACCAAAAGCATATGTTTTAACAGAAGGAAAACGTCTCGCACGCTCCGAGCAAAGCGGCTCACTGGCAAACGAGAACATTTAGCTAACAGTAGGAACCATGAGCTGTACAAGAACATCCGCCATTAAATTGCCTTTTGTGTAGCAAGCATTTAGACAGACCATGAAAGTATAGTTTTGTTTCATGGCATCTTAGAGCAACATTTGCGCTGCCTTACGTCTATTGTGTTTATATTACATTTTAAATTTACATTACATACATGCTTCATCCTCACATTACAGAACCTGTAAATACCAACTTTAAAGTGGCCCCCATTGCGTCTATTGAAATGATCAACACAGAGAGTGGGATATCCATTAATGGGGTTGGCCACTGTTATAAGTTCAGCTTAGGCGACTTTCACACTCGGGTTTGCTGCGGATCCGTCATGGATCGGCACAGACGGATCAGTTAAGATAATACATCCATCTGCATCCGTTCAGAACGGATCTGTTTGTATTATCTTTAACATAGCCAAGACGGATCCGTCTTGACCACCATTGAAAGTCAATGGAGGCCGGATCCGTTTTCTATTGTGCTATATTGTGTCAGTGAAAACAGATCCGTCCCCATTGACTTACATTGTGTGTCAGAAAGGATCCGATCGCCTTTGCAAGCAGCGTTTTGGTATCTGCCGCCAGAGCGGAACGGAGGCAAACTGATGCATTCTGAGCCGATCCTTATCCATTCAGAATGCATTAGGGCAAAACTGCCCTGAACAGATCTCACAAACTGAAACCAAAACGCCAGTGTGAAAGTAGCCTTACATGTATTCTACGTCTGCTCTGGTATTCATGCTGCGTTTTCAACCACTGTGCTTATTTTATCTAGTTTTTGGCTGGGGCTGTTGCTGTATACAGCCTTGGCACTGTTTAGGCAGCCTCAGTCAAAATGGCTCCCGTTCCCAAACCCGACCCTGCTGCTGTGCCTGCTCCCACTGTGCTGTATTGTGCAAACTCCATGTCCGGAGTGCTGCCTCTGGTATCCCCCTCCTCTCGGCTGTCTTCAGAATGGAGCGTGTGCACTGGCATTCTGTGCCCAAGTGCCCGCTACTATTCTGCACCTGTGTCTCGTTACTGTATAGACCTTATAAAGTGGCTGCCAAGAAGGTTGTACTATGCAGGGAAAAGATGATGCTGGGAATCGCTGCCCGACGAGCAGGCGATTGCTGGGAAGGAACGGTTTCTTCCTGACAATCGCCTGCATGATCGGCACATCTAATATATCTTAAAGGGAATGTGCCATCAGGAAATGTTTAACTCACTTTTTTATGTTTAACCTATTTTTAAAATTATTTTTTATGAGGTTTGTAATTTTTCATGTATTCCATTTAAACAAAAAAGATAAAATCCTGCAATTTTTGCACTGGCAAATATTTAATAATTGGCACCAATTGTTGGTCTGTACAGATCCCTTAAATGGGTTGTGTCACTTCAGCAAATAGCATTTATTATCTAGAGAAAGTTAATACAAGGCACTTACTAATGTATTGTTAAATATACACATTGTTTCCATTGCTGGCTGGATTCATTTTCCCATCACATTATACACTGCTCGTTACCATGGTTACGACCACCCTGCAATCCATCAGCGGTGGTCATGCTTGCACACTATAGAAAAAGCACCAGCATATGTGCGCCTCCAGGTTCCTGACCAACAGAAAGTCCTGCACTTTTTCCTATAGTGTGCAAGCACGGCCATCGTTGCTGGATTGCAGGGTGGTCGTAACCATGAAAACAAGCAGTGCTGAAGTGACAACCCCTTTAACTCATTTTTATCCTGCCTGTAATGATACCACCCCCTGCGTATAGATAAGACAGTATCTACCATTCACAATAGGTGATTGTCAAAGCTCATCTATTCTTTCCTTGTACAATGACCTCTGCGAGGGGGAACAGAGCATGTCTAGAAAACTCTCCCATGTAAGTGAATAGGGTGCCCTCCTGACCATTGTGTCTATGGCCCATGGGGCTGCCGTAAAGCAGTTTTTTTAAACAGTTATTTGCTATAGTGGCTCTACCGTCCCAAATCCACAGATTAGGTGCACTCTCCACAGCACACCCCTCGTGGATATAAATGGCAGAAATGGAACAACAAATGGTCGGGAGGGCACTCAAATATCTGGCACTGCAAGGAAACATGTATATAAAAGGGTCTCAAGATATTTATTCAATACATATATACATTAAAATCAGTGTACACTTCATAAAGGAAAATTGCAAATACAAAAAAATAATTATAAAATATAATTAAAAATATATAAAACCCCCAAAAAAGTGCAGTATTGATAAAAAGGAATGATATCTATACACACCCTGATATAAAGTCTAAATGTATATAGCATATTTGAAAAACCCATGATTTGCAGGTATTTGATTATATAGTAAAGATAGTAAATGTTATATAGTGATTATAAAGTCAGTGTGTAAAATATATTAGACAAAATAGCAAATCAGAGTTTTTCAATTAAAGGGAGTCTGTCACCACATTTCAGTATATTAGACCGATCAAATAGGGTTATATGATCCACCCAGAACTTAAAAACTGTACCTTTGTTGTAGAAAACGGACTTTTCTTTTAGCCGAAAATGAACTTATAAGATTAAGTTATGAGCCCTCTCAAGTGCCCAGGGCGGTCTCTCAAACCTCGGAGCCCCAGGCAGCACCTCCTAAATGGCTCATAACCCCGCCCTCCGTGCGCCTCTGCCCGCCCGTTTACTCCCCTCCCCTGTCCTTTTCCACTGCGGCTGTGCAGTCCAAATCGTAGCGGGTGCATGCGCAGTAGGTATTGCGATGCCCTGCCAGGAGCGGGCATCGCATTGCGCATGCACCCGCTAAGATTTGGACCGCACAGCCGCAGTGGAAAAGGACAGGGGAGGGGAGTAAACGGGCGGGCAGAGGCGCACGGAGGGCGGGGTTATGAGCCATTTAGGAGGTGCTGCCTGGGGCTCCGAGGTTTGAGAGACCGCCCTGGGCACTTGAGAGGGCTCATAACTTAATCTTATAAGTTCATTTTCGGCTAAAAGAAAAGTCCGTTTTCTACAACAAAGGTACCGTTTTTAAGTTCTGGGTGGATCATATAACCCTATTTGATCGGTCTAATATGCTGAAATGTGGTGACAGACTCCCTTTAAATGCGGTGAATATAACCAATACTGTATATATTGATATAGTACGGTATACATTAGACATATATTGCACATTATTTATGTTCATATAAAAAGAACATTTTTTATCATTGATATAATATTGATATATAGAAGACAGTCTGAGTGAAACATGTGGAGCAGTTTGAAAAACAAACTGGATGTATATTAGCTAGCTAATTATATTAATTAGAAGAATTCACATCACATCATATCTCAAAAAATAAATATATATATATATATATATATATATATATAGCACAGCTTATACTTATCTTACTCAACTGAAAAACTGCTGATCTATTATCCTAATATGTACTATATCAATATATGCAGGTGAAACTCGAAAAATTAGAATATCGTGCAAAAGTCAATTTATTTCAGTAATGCAAATTAAAAGGAATTGCATTAATGCAGCTTAAAATTTGAATTTTATGAAAAGGTTCAATATTCTAGGCTCAAAGGGTCACACTCTAGTCAGCTAATTAATCCATACCCCCTGAGCAAAGGGGACTTCAAAATTGTGACTTTGGGGTTTTCATAAGCTGTAAGCCATAATCATCCAAATTATAACAAATAAAGGCTTGAAATATCTCACTTTGCTTGTATTGAGTCTATCTCATATATTAGTTTCACCTTTTAACCATCTCCCGACCGCCTAACGCACGGATGCGTCCGGAAGGTGGTTGATCTACTCCTCCTGGACGCATCCGTGCGTCATCTCGCGATAGCCGAGATTTCCTGTGAACGCGCGCATGCGCTCACAGGAACGGAAGGTAAGCGAGTGGATCTCCAGCCTGCCAGCGGCGATCGCTCGCTGGCAGGCTGGAGATGTGATTTTTTTAACCCCTAACAGGTATATTAGACGCTGTTTTGATAACAGCGTCTAATATACCTGCTACCTGGTCCTCTGGTGGTCCCTTTTGTTAGGATCGACCACCAGAGGACACAGGCAGCTCTGTAAAGTACCACAAAACACTACACTACACCCGTCACTTATTAACCCTTAATGAACCACTGATCACCAGTGTTCCCTCTAAGCCTTGGCAGCTGCTGAGCGGGGTCAGCTCAGAGCTGGGCACAGCGCCATCGAAGGTGGGCGATAGGAAAACCTAGCATAATTGTCACATCAAAGAGCATACAGTGTAACCCCTGTGCCATCCCGTACAATACGGTGTAACCCCTGCACCATGCTATGTAATATACAGTATAATTCCTGCACCATGCTATACAGAATACATTATAATCCCTGCACCATGCCGTACAATATATAGTATAGTTAATACACCATGCTGTGTAATATATATTATAATCCATACACCATAGTGTACAGTATAATCCCTTCCCCATGCCGTATGATATACAGTATAGTTCATATACCAGTGGGCTTATGCCTTTTGATCAAAACGTACCCTAATGCCTCTTGTACAGCATGAAGTATGGGGGGCTGTACACTTTAATATTGCACTGAGAAGCGAGTTTAATTAAATCTAAGCATAGCATTGTGGATGTGCGATCCAGTTCTGTTTCTCCCCTTGGTATGCACCATGCTGTACAATATGCATTATAATCCATACACCATGCTGTATAATATACGGTATAACACCTACACTGTGGGGTTATTGTGTATATTGTACGGCATAGTGTATGGATTATACTGTATATTGTACAGCATGGTGCAGGGATTATATTGTATATTGTACAGCATGGTGCAGGGATTATATTGTATATTGTACAGCATGGTGCATACCAAGGGGAGAAACAGAACTGGATCGCACATCCACAATGCTATGCTTAGAGCTAATTAAACTCGCTTCTCAGTGCAATATTAAAGTGTACAGCCCCCCATACTTCATGCTGTACAAGAGGCATTAGGGTACGTTTTGATCAAAAGGCATAAGCCCACTGGTATATGAACTATACTGTATATCATACGGCATGGGGCAGGGATTATACTGTACACTATGGTGTATGGATTATACTGTATATTGTACAGCATGGTACAGGGCTTATAATGTATACTGTAGTCATCTATAGTGCTATTCATTTTAGCACGGTAATGTATAGCTCCATCACGCTGTTGTTCTTGGCAAGATTAAATTACATGGTAGATGGGAATGCTACAGGTGATGGCACTGTATATGGGGTGCTATAGGCGATGGCACTGTAGATGAGGGTCCTTTAGGTGAGGGCATCATAGCGGAGGGCAGCACCAGGAACCAAAAGGATGAAACAAGTGTAACCTGCTGTAAATGTAACGCAGCCACAGCTGTGGACATGTTCGAGTGTATCAGCTAAACCAAATAACAAGAGTCTGTAAGAAGAAAAGCTAAGAAGTGTGAGGGGTTAATGTCTGACAACCCTGTGTGATCTGGGGTATCCCATGGTATTATATTGCTGCAGTATGTGGGGTCCCAGACTCCCGGGGGGCCCCTGGACCCCGAGCCTCAGATGGATACATTTCTGCGCAGTCTATTATGCCCTTGTGAAAACCCATGAGTTCAAATAATGTCTTTGCTGAGCTTTTACCAATGGGTTACCCTGACAGTAAAACCACTCTAGCCTCTAAGATGACGCCGCTGACGTTACCTGGCCTGGCTGCTGCGTGCTCAGTCCAGTCCTCCTCTCTCCTCTTCCGGTCAGAAAAAGGAGGAGCCGCAGCAGTAGAGCGGTAATATGTGTAGGCAGCGCCACGCTGAGCCTCAGTCACAGGTCGTATTGAAAACGTCATCTTGAGTGTGGGCATTAGTGTGGGCATTAGTGTAGGCATTTTGCCGGCGGCAGGGTGAGCGGGTACTGAGCGGACATGAGCGGAGGCACAATAGTTGCTGCGCGGTCGCGCACCCGCACAGCTTAGAGGGAACACTGCTGATCACCCCATATAGACTCCCTGATCACCCCCCTGTCATTGATCACCCCCCCTGTAAGGCTCCATTCAGAGGTCCGTATGATTTTTACGGATCCACTGATACATGGATCGGATCCGCAAAACACATGCGGACCTCTGAATGGAGCCTTACAGGGGGGTGATCAATGCTATTTTGTCTAATCTATATTACACACTGACTTTATAATCACTATATAACATTTACTATCTTTACTATATAATCAAATACCTGCAAATCATGGGTTTTTCAAATATGCTATATACATTTTGACTTTATATCAGGGTGTGTATACATATCATTCCTTTTATCGATATTGTTTTTTCTTCACTTTTTTAGGGTTTTCATATATATATTTTTTTAATTAAATTTTTTATATTTACAATTTTCCTTATTGAAGTGTACACAAATTTTAATGTATATATGTAATAAATAAATATCTTGAGACATTTATATACAAGTTTCCTTACAACGCCAGATATTCGAGTGCCCTCCAGACCATTTGTTGTTCCAATTTTTTTTTTTTTTTATACTGTGTAAATGCTGTTAACAACAACTCTGGCAAGATGGCCACCCCCATAATCATGTTCAGTAATTGAAGAAAAAAAAAATTGCAATCAGAAAATAAAAACAGATTAGGAAAAAAAAGGAGATGTGCTGCTATCTGGTTTTACCGTATTTCTCGCCCTATAAGACGCACCGGCCCATAAGACGTACCTAGGTTTTTGGGGAGGAAAATGAGAAAAAAAATTTTTTTAACCAAAAGATGTGCTTTTGGTGGGTTTGGAACTAATGGTGGTCTGTGGATGGCACTATTATGGGGGATCTGTGAAGGACACTTATGGGGGGGAATCTGTGAAGGACACTTATGGGGGGGAATCTGTGAAGGACACTTATGGGGGGGAATCTGTGAAGGACACTTATGGGGGGGGAATCTGTGAAGGACACTTATGGGGGGGAATCTGTGAAGGACACTTATGGGGGGGAATCTGTGAAGGACACTTATGGGGGGGAATCTGTGAAGGACACTTATGGGGCGGAATCTGTGAAGGACACTTATGGGGCGGAATCTGTGAAGGACACTTATGGGGCGGAATCTGTGAAGGACACTTATGGGGCGGAATCTGTGAAGGACACTTATGGGGGGGAATCTGTGAAGGACACTTATGGGGGGGAATCTGTGAAGGACACTTATGGGGGGGAATCTGTGAAGGACACTTATGGGGGGGAATCTGTGAAGGACACTTATGGGGGGGAATCTGTGAAGGACACTTATGGGGGGGAATCTGTGAAGGACACTTATGGGGGGGAATCTGTGAAGGACACTTATGGGGGGGAATCTGTGAAGGACACTTATGGGGGGGAATCTGTGAAGGACACTTATGGGGGGGAATCTGTGAAGGACACTTATGGGGGGGAATCTGTGAAGGACACTTATGGGGGGGAATCTGTGAAGGACACTTATGGGGGGGAATCTGTGAAGGACACTTATGGGGGGAATCTGTGAAGGACACTTATGGGGGGAATCTGTGAAGGACACTTATGGGGGGAATCTGTGAAGGACACTTATGGGGGGGAATCTGTGAAGGACACTTATGGGGGGGAATCTGTGAAGGACACTTATGGGGGGGAATCTGTGAAGGACACTTATGGGGGGAATCTGTGAAGGACACTTATTGGGGGGGGAATCTGTGAAGGACACTTATTGGGGGGGGGAATCTGTGAAGGACACTTATTTGGGGGGGAATCTGTGAAGGACACTTATGGGGGGGAATCTGTGAAGGACACTTATGGGGGGGAATCTGTGAAGGACACTTATGGGGGGGGAAACTGTGAAGGACACTTGGGGGGGGAATCTGTGAAGGACACTTATTGGGGGGGGGGGAATCTGTGAAGGACACTTATTGGGGGGGGGGGGGAATCTGTGAAGGACACTTATTGGGGGGGAATCTGTGAAGGACACTTATTGGGGGGGAATCTGTGAAGGACACTTATTGGGGGGGGGGAATCTGTGAAGGACACTTATTGGGGGGGGGGGGGAATCTGTGAAGGACACTTATTGGGGGGGAATCTGTGAAGGACACTTATTGGGGGGGGGGGGGAATCTGTGAAGGACACTTATTGGGGGGGGGGGGATCTGTGAAGGACACTTATGGGAGAGGGATCTGTGGATGACGCACTGTTACGGGGGGGGGATCTGTGGATGACGCACTGTTACGGGGGGGGGGGGGGATCTGTGGATGACGCACTGTTACGGGGGTGATCTGTGGATGACGCACTGTTACGGGGGGGATCTGTGGATGACGCACTGTTACGGGGGGGGGGGGGGGGATCTGTGGATGGCACCGTTATGGGGGGGGGGGGACTGTGGGTGGCACAGTTATGGGGGGGGGGATCTGTGGATGGCACCGTTATGGGGGGGGATCTGTGGATGGCACCGTTATGGGGGGGGGGGGATCTGTGGATGGCACCGTTATGGGGGGGGGGGGGGAGATCTGTGGATGGCACCGTTATGGGGGGGGGGGGGATCTGTGGATGGCGCCGTTATGGGGGGGGATCTGTGGATGGCGCTGTTATGGGGGGGGGGGATCTGTGGATGGCACTGTTATGGGGGGGGATCTGTGGATGGCACTGTTATGGGGGGGATCTGTGGATGGCACTGTTATGGGGGGAATCTGTGGATGGCACTGTTATAAATGTGCCATCCACAGACCCCCCCCCCCCACCCCATAACAGTGCCATCCACAGACCCCCCAGCCCATAACAGTGCCATCCACAGACCCCCCATCCCTTAACAGTGCCATTCACAGATGTCCCCCATAAAACTGTCATCCACAGATTTCACCCCCCCACCGCTCCAGTATACAAATATAAAATGTCTCATTCAATTAAAAGTGATTAAACTTGCCCCCTCACTCCTATTACCACCGTACACCCTAACAGCTTCTGTACAACGCAGGCAGGCCGGGCGGCCGGCACGTCACGTGCCTGTGCCGCCTGCTTAATTCATAAAGTAGGCAGCGGAGGCACATGACATCAGGGAGTTATGCTGCCGCCCGTTCTGCCTGCCTGCATTCTACAAAAGCTGTTCGGGTGTACGGTAATATTAAAAGTTTAATCACTTTTAATTGAATGAGACATTTTATATTTGTATAGTGCAGCACTGGAGCGGCGGGGCCGGAGTACAGTGACTGCACCACCCCAATTGCCAGCCCCCAGCTCCTCCTCCCAGTGCCTCCCCACTCGCTCATACATCGCAGCCTGCGATGTAAAAATGTCAGCATTTGCCCCATAAGACAGGGGCATTTTTTCCCTTATTTTTTGGGGGGAGTGCATCTTATGGGGTGAAAAATATGGTAACTGGTATATAAAATTTTGGGCGATACATTTCCTTTAACAAACTGGTATGGGATCCATTATACACCAGTTGTGTGGAATAGAAGTGGCTGGTACATGTACACTTAATACATGGTGTTAACATAGTAACATAGTACTGATCAAAAACTGAAAATACACATTTATTATATGTAACAATAATAAAGACAACTGCATTCCCCATAAATACATGATTATTATGTTATAAATAAATCCTCCACCTTCACAAAATAACCCCAGACACACCATGTGTGCAGAACTGAAAGGTGGTATGATTAAATCCGTTTACTTATAATTACTGGTATTATGTAGAAATATCTATGGATATGTGCCAGGGGCATTGAAGTATTTTCTGTAAAAATGAGAAAAACAGATAAGCCAAAAAATAAGAAAGATGAAGATGCTTCGGAAAGGCTCAGAATGAAATGTCCTAATTTCTACCGGCTTCATTCTTCTCTGCTGTGTAACAAAAAGGAGCGTTTTGGGAGTGCACCTATAATGAGGCAAACCAAAAGTCTACGTGTAGCAAAAAATGCTATTAATTAGCTTTAAATATATTCTGCATTCCTGTTAGTGCAGGACCTTGGTCTTCGCCTTTGTGTGATTCTATATTGCACGAGCTATTACCATTAGCAATGCCCCATTACAAGTGCACAACTTATTTATTACTGCGTTGTCATTTGCACTAGAAATTAAGGATTCAATTTCGGCTGGAATCTGTGGTGTGTTCACCTTGAAGTGGTTATCCGGGTTGTGCTGCGATCCCATGTGGCGCCCACTTCTGGGATCACATGCCGTACATTGGGCATGTGACCCTAATCTGAGGTTAGAACAGCGTTACTAAAAGATTCAAACTCATGCATGGGTTGCAGATGAAAATGCCAGACTAAGATCATGTAGCCAACAAACGGCACGTGATTCCTGAAGTGGCCGCCACATGGGATCACGGTGCAACCCTGATAACCCCTTTAAACGGCATCAGTCAGCAGATTTGAACCTATGAACCTGGCTGACCTGTTGCATGTGCGCTTGGCAGCTGACGTCACTGTGCCCACATTGCTGGGATTTTTTTTTTTATTATATACAAATGAGCCTTTAGGAGCAACGGAGGGCGTTCACGTTACGTCTAGAGGCTCTTCTCTGCAGTTGCCGTGCCTCCTGCACTTTGACTGGGCCAGGTGTGATATTTTTATTGCCTGGCCCTGTCAAAGGGCAGAGGCCTTGGCAGAACCTAGAACCTTTAGGTGCAACAGCAACTCCCCCGTTTCTCCTAGAGGTTCATTTGCACATATTAAACCATATTTTTTCTCAGCAATGTGGGGCGCATATGAATATGGCACCAACACAGATGCCTCCAGCTGCCAAGTGCACATGTAACAGGTCAGCCAGTTTCATAGGTACGAATCTGCTGACAGATGCCCTTTAACAATCAAGTGCATAAAAACATAAGGATTTTGCAGTGGATTTGGTGTCCCATGTGAGCACACCCTAAAAGCAGTGGTATTGATTTGCTTTAGGGAAGTGTCATATAAGCAGCTTTAAATATAAGCACCTACCGTCTAGCATAAAATAAGTACTGTAGCATATCATTAAAACGTGCTTTTCCGGATTCCAATATAACGTGCCATTCCTCAAGGTGTGGGGCAGTTAGACCAATTTAATAGCCTAATATTATAATCAGAACTTTATTGAAGATGGAATACAAAAGGCTTTGAAAACCCCCAGCACAATGTCATAAATAGCGCCCACACAAGTAAAGGTAGCACACTATGCCTCCAGATCTTGATGTAAAACAAAAAGAAAAGCCTTCATTACCTTTGATGGTTACAATCAGTAACTTTAATTAAGTTAGCAGCATGCAAACAGGCCGCTGCCCTGGTATAAATCAGCTACACAAAGAGCCCTAATGCTCCTATCTGTGAAACAAGCACCAGGGCCACTCCTCGCATACAAAGCTTAGCACTGATTACATTATTGATTCGTCAAACTGAAGAAACAAAGACCGCATGAGGCTTAAAGCTCATAAATCACTATGCCATGCCATTGCAACATATTTCTTAAAGCGCCACAAATCTCCGGCAAGGAGCCGTGGTGATGGACTACCTAGTTATTCATCAATGGCAGAACAATTCACTAAATTCCCGACTCCGCCTGCGCATCGCCTGCCTTCTCGGAGCGTGATTTATATGGTCCTCACCGTTAAGTGGCCCTCGTGATGACCGGGGAAATGGATGAATAAATATTCGGAGGCTACCAGCTGCATTATAGAGTCGCCCAAGAATTCCATCCTCTGGTTGTGGCCTCTGGAGGGGAAAGAAACATACATTGATATCTGGAGATCGATAATCACTCAGCGAATAGCAGGTTACATAACGAGTCAGACACGTTTTTAGCAGAGTTCACTGAATGGTTCAATATCGCAACATAAACTTGAACATGTCGATGATACTACAGCTAGTTCCAGCTTTTGGGGCCAGCCTTCCTGTATAAAAGGATCACATTGCACGGTAAAGGCTGGCATCATTACTGTAATACAAATTGGGTCAGGAGCAGTTTTAATTATTTAAAGCCCCAGGTGACAAATGGATGATGACTGGGGCGTTGTCTGGCACCACTGCTACCACAGCATGCTATTCTGCCAAGGCAATGGGCATCTTCATATACTTTTTTTAAACTATTGCACTGCATCTACTATGTGATAGAAAATATTTACGAATAGTTTTTTTTATTAAAAATATGTCAACTTTTTTTCTGTTGTCTGCACGTGTTCATGTACATTGCAGGCTGCTCAGTTTTAAAACTCATGTTAAGTTAAACACCTTTAAACTCCACTTTACAGTTTATGCATACTGTATGTGTACTCTACAGAAAGTCACCTTGTATATGCACTTCACTATCTTGCCCGTGTCCCTCGTGTCCTATTCCTGATGTGCAGTGCAAACTGACCTCGGCTCGAAGAGGATCCCTGGACTAATCTTAGCTGAAAGGGTTATTTTGGTTGTTAAATGTTCTGCCCTATCCACAGGATGGGCGGGGATCACTATTAGATCGGTAGGGGTCCTATCACCGATCACAAGAATGGGTACCCCATACCCATCAGAGCCCACCGAAATGAACGGAGTAGCAGGTCAGTTATGTGAACTGCACTCCATTCATCTCTATGGGAGTTCCGGAAATAGCCAAGTGCTGTACTCAACTGTCTTCAGAACTCCCATAGAGATGAGCAGAGACATTTCAGAGGGCCCTGAGGGGAACGGGGCACCCATTCTCATCATCAGTGGGAGTCCCAACCTTCCCCTATCCCGTGGATAACTGGAATCCTCCTTTAACAACACAGTGAGCCAGTTTTGATACAGGCAGGATTGGAATGCCAAGCCCCAGCTGCAGAAGGTTGTGCAGGTGGTACACTAGACAGGTCCTTTTTAAGATGTCCCTACAGATTAGATTTCAACAGGACTGGACGATAATGTATAAAGGCATTCCAGCAGTTCCTCAATGGCACATGTTGGGAGGTAGGGGGTTAAAAGAATTGCACATTTTGGATTTCAACATGCCCAGTCTTTCTTCCTCTCTGCAGATCAACTTAACCCCCAATCTCATTCAAATAGACAAGCTGTGTGTCCTGAAGTATGTGACATCATGATCAGGGTCCACATTGTAAAGGATCACTGAGTTTTCATAAAGCTTTTAAATGTCAGAGACATGAAACAAATTGATTAGTGGGGATATGTGCTGAGACCCCCACCGACCGCTAGAATGAGGAGACAGAAGTGATAGAAAGTCTTTGGGCTTGTCTTGATTCCATCCCCTGCAGCGAGGAGAGAGCACACAATAAGCGGGTGCTTCTCTTTCCTCGTTCCAGCGATCTCAGCGCTCAGACCCGCACGGATTACAACCTTTGATAACTCTCAATGACATATCAAAACTTTCATGAAAATTCAGCGACCCTTTCACACTCTCGTTTGGTGCGGATCCGTACAGACGGATCCGTTCAGATAATACAAACGTCTGCATCCGTCCAGATAATACAAACGTCTGCATCCGTCCAGATAATACAAACGTCTGCATCCGTCCAGAACGGATCCATTTTGTATTATCTTCAACTAGAGTTGTTGCGATACAAAATTTTTCGATACCATAAAAAAGTATTGCGATACTCGATACCATACGAAAAAATAAACCAAAAAAGGCACGTGCATTCCGCATTTAAAAAAATGGCGAATCACACAGTTTTTATTTTTTTCTGTTCCGGCGTTCACCGCATAGATTTTTTAAAATATTTTAATAGTTTTGACTTTTCTGACGTGGCGATATGTAATATGTTTATTTATTGTTTACACATTTTATATGTGAAATTGGGAAAGGGAAAGGGAAAGGGAAAGGGAAGGAAGGGAAAGGGGGTGATTCCTTTTTTTTTTTTTTTTACACTTTTTATTTAATAACAATTTCCCCCCTTGGGGCCACAACCTGGGATTTTTTCATCCCTTGTCCTATTCACCCTGATAGAGCTCTATCAGGGTGAATAGGACCTCACACTGTCCCCCCTGCTGCCCTGTGCACGCAGCATCAGGGATGTTACCATGGCAGCTAGGGCTTCAGTAGCGTCCTGGCTGCCATGGTAACTGATTGGAGCCCCAGGATTACACCGCTCCGTTCGCCCCCTGTGCCCCATTACTGTCTCCTCCCCATCTCTCCGATAGTATTTGGCATATGGAGCATAGTGGGCGTTCCTTCTCACTGGCTGTAGCGCTGTCCAATCGCAGCGCAGGGAGAAGGAACGCCCACTAGAGAAGCTGATGTCTCCTCCCCATCGCTCCGATCGTAATTGGCATATGTAGCAGGAGAGGAGACAGTAATGGGGCACTGAGGGCGAACGGAGCGGCGCCCAGGAATAATGATAAGTGCTGGGACATCGCTGGGAGCCGCTCTGTGTAGGAAAAGTCCCATCATTGGTGGCGCAGTGCGCCCGCCCCTCCTCTGCCCCTCTCTCCTCATTGGTGGCAGCAGCAGCACAGGGGGGAGGGAGACACTGCTTCCTTCTCCCCTGTGCTGCTGAGGGAACATGAGCGCGCTGACAGCAGCGTGCTCATGTTCAGAGATAATTGGCTGCTCAGCAGCGCAGCCCAGTATCGAAAAATGGAAATCCTGGTATCATATCAATACCGGGACAAAAGTATCGATTGGGTATCGAAATTTCGATACCCGCAACAACCCTATCTTCAACATAGCCAAGACTGATTCGTCTTGACCACTATTGAAAGTCAATAGAGGACGGATCTATTTTCTATTGTGCCAGATTGTGTCTCAGAAAACGGATCCGTCCCCATTGACTTACATTGTGTGTCAGAATGGATCTGTTTGGCTCAGTTTCGTCCAAAGAGGAATGGAGACGTAACAGAGGCAAACTGAGCGGATCCTTTTCCTTACAGAATGCATTAGGGCAAAACTGATCCATTTCGGACCGCTTGTGAGAGCCCTGAACGGATCTCACAAACGGAAAGCCTTGAAAGTAGCCTTACTTGACTATGTCCTGCCATATACAATCTCAAAGATAACCCTTTAAGTTTATGGGTTCAGTTTAATGACGTCCCGGCACATGTGTATATACAACTTGGCAGCTCGCATTTTAAAATCAGTAGGTTTTCACATTTTCAGAAACTCTAGACTTGCAGTGGGATCCAACAAACATACAGGTAAAATTACTGGTTTAATTTTCTAAGAAAAAAGTACATAACTACGGTTTCATATTTCATTTCAGTCATAACGTCAGCCACATTTGTCATTGTTCACCGGGAGCCAATCGTTACTTAGACAGATGGCGGTGCTTTTCTAAAACACAATCAGCATATAACATGCTAGTTTTACTAGTTTTCTGACCGCCTTTTATTTGTCAGAGCACAGCAAGCTAAATATTTGGCACCTGACGTTACAACTGTATTATTAATACTATAGTGGGATGAGGGGGGGAGATTACACTGACTATAAGAAAGTGTTACCCATACCTGGATAGAGACAAGGTCTTACACAGAAGCACGTCAGCAAGTGCTACATACACATTCCTAGAAAGTGAACATTTCATGCCTAATTCTGCTTTATTTCTCGGGGGACTTTCCTTGATCAGTGAGGGTTGTAAATGGGAAAAGCAGGTTTTTTTTCTGAGAAACTTTATTAAAACTAATTGTACATGTGATAAAAAGCTTATTCGTAATGTACTTCAGTTTTAACTTTTGCTAGTGAAATAGACACTTGAAATTCAGGTGCCTATTAG